>NC_053154.1:288531110-288831349 GCF_016835505.1 Polypterus senegalus
CTTCACAGCTCTGCTGGATACCATGGGGGCCGTAAGGGAACGCTGCAGAAAGGCTCAGAGACTTTTATGTGCCCTAAAACCTGGAAGTACGTCCTGGTCACAGGGACAGAGGAAATGACGTACTTCCGGGATGAAAAAGAAGAGCTTTTGATCTGACCCAGAGGTGCTGGGGAGTCACATGGACTAAGGATTCAGAAGCACTTCCGGGTCAAGGACTATAAAGGACTGGGCAAGCTGAGTTGGGAGGAAGGGTGACTGAGCTGCTGGGAGGTGTGGAGGATTATTGTTATTGTATTGATTAGTTTTGGAATATTGTGGAGTGGAAGTGCTTTGTGCACTTTATTATTATAATAAATTCATTCTTGGACTTTTATCTGGTGTCTGACGCATTGTCTGAGGGTTCAAGGGGATGATAGCGCCCTATCTGTCACATTTGCTACATTGTCTCCACTATAATTAGCTAAAAGTGCACAGTGCATGATCTCATGGGATAAAAGTCAGCGTCGGCACTTCCTAACCATCGGAGATTTTGATCCTTAAAAGTCCTTAAAAGTTTAGAATTTCCTGACGAGAAAAGTTAGGCTACCTTTTTTCACCTTTGAGTTTTTGTTATTGTTTTGGGCAAATTACTTAAGTTGGCAACAAATCTTTCTGAACGCCTGGTTTACATAGCAGCTTGTTTTACAGTAAAACTTCTCTTCTTATGATCATTCTCTGTTGTCCTGTTAGTTTCTTCTTTAGCAGGACACTCAGCCATACGGTTTATGTTTACTTGTGCTGTTGCTTCAATGTGACCGAAAGTTAACACAGTGCGATATCATGGGCCACTTTCTGTTCAGAATAACAGTGTGCATTTGGCAATGTCCAAGATTCTTGATAAACTCAAAAATACTGTGGATCATTCTTCAAATTCTGATTTGCACTTTGGGCTTGGTTACATAAGTAATTTTTGATCTTCTGGCTATTTACCCTTGGCACGTTTAGGCTTTATTTTATTCTCTCATCTTCTGGTCCATTATTTTAATTTTGCCCTTGTGATCTGCATTTTTCATCACTTGCAGTACATTTTGGAAACCAGGCTGGAGGGACAAAAGGTATTACAAAGCTCCAGAAGGGATGAAGCACATAGGCCCTGTGACATAATTCCAGGTCTGGAAGTAGGAGACCTGCTGTTATGATTTGGAGTCAGGACCATAGCAAAAAGGGTGTGAGGACTCCAAATAAGCTACCAAAGCATGCCCAGACCTTAAATGGGCAACCCAGAATAGCCTCACTGTAATTCAGACAAACACAACAATATTACCTATTGGCTACTCAAAGTGTGTCTCAACGGAAAGGAAACCCATAGGGCACCTTGGGCTTGAAGAAACCGACTGAAAGGAATCTTTATAAATAAAGATATTTACTTCAAAAGTTAACATATAACAATAATGCTCCAAAAACAAATAGGAATTGTCTAAAATGCAATCCAACATGCACTAATCCCAATATACAATCCTGTAGAATAATTGAAGAAACAAAGCAGAAAAATAATTAGGAAGTCAGAAAAGTCAGAAGAGAAAACAATACTTATAAGGTTCCTACCAAATTACAATGCATTACTGCTTAACTCTTTTAGGGAGGGTGTTGACTTTTGTCGACAGGAGGGGCTGAGGGCGGATGTCGACAAAAGTCGACATCCAGGGATAGAGGGCGACAATCAGCTGTTAATGGCGACAAAACCCATTGTCATGTCACAGGCATTCCCTCTCTGCTTGGAGGAATGTTAATCTCGTTGGCTCAGCAACTAATCCTTGCATGTGCGTGAGTTGCGATATGTAAACAAATAGAAACAAAGGCAAGATGGCATCAACATCTCACGCGGGAGCGAAGCGAGTTCAAAAAAGAAAATACTCAGCCGAAGAAACCTTGCGCATTATCGCGGAGTCGGACTCTGATTTGTCAGATTCCGATTTCTTTGATAGTGATCAGGAGATCGAAGAAGAAATTGAGGAGCAGGCATCAGCCGATCGGAGTCCAGCTGATGCCACCCCAGCTGCTCGGCATGGCAAGGTTCGCTTGGGAGGAATACCCAGAAATTGATCCTTTTACAAAAAGGCACGGCTTGCTGCTGGATACAACCGATTACACGCCGCTGGACTATTTAAGGCTGTTTTTTTCCTGAGGCAGTTTTTCAACTGATAGCTGATGAGACGAACAGGTACGCAGAGCAATTTTTTGAATCGCGGGAGGCGCTTGTACCGCATTCTCGTTTTTCGAAGTGGAAACCCACAACCAATGACGAGATCAAGGGCTTTGTGGCATTGCAGATAGAGATGGGACTAATTTCAGGGAGCATTGGTCCAAACGTACTTTGTCACCTGGTGGCTTTGGACAGGTTATGCTGCGTGATAGGTACGTGCTGCTGCAAAGCTTCATTCACTTTTGTGATCACCAGAAGCAAATCCCAAGGGAAGAGCCAGGCTATAACCCCATGTATAAAGTTCAGCCCCTGCTTGACATAGTGGAGCCAACCTATAAACAATTTTATCAGCCTGGCCGTGATTTGTCTGTGGATGAGTCCATGATAAAATATAAGGGACAGCTTTTTTTCCGCCAATATATGCCACCAAGTATGGCATCAAGGATTTTGTATTGGCAGAGGCAAATACTGGTTTCTGCCTAAAAGTAATTACTTACACTGGTAAGCATTCTTTTCAGAGAGAGAACTGTCCTTTGACAACTCAGGTTGTGCTGGAGCTGCTTCAGGGCTATGAACATTTGGGACATATTGTGTACATGGACAATTTTTATAGTTCATCAGAATTGTTCATAGAGCTACAGAGCAGGGGAATTGGAGCTTGTGGCACAGTAAGGGTGAGCAGGAGACACATGCCTTTACAGTTGAAGCCAGAGAGGTTCAAAATTAAAAAAGGTGACAATCCTGTTTTCATGCGGGTGGATAACTTGGTGGCATCGACATGGCATGATGTCAAACGGGTTACTTGTCTTACTACAGTTCACACCAACAATTTATGTGAGAAGGTAATTCGTTCAAAGGGAAACCCAGAAGGTAGGAAGCTGGACAAGCCTGTTGCACTTGAAGAGTACAACTGTAAAATGGCTGGAGTTGATCGACTGGATCAGATGCTGGGGTCATATGCTTACGGCCATAAGTCCACCAAGTGGTACCACACTGTGTACCATCGCATCCGTGAGATTGCGCTCACAAATGGATATATATTATTCAAGCAGGCAAACAGTGACAGTACTTTGACTGCGGCAGATTTCCGCAAGAAGGTGGTGGACAACTTGCTGGCAGAATATGTTGGAGTGCCTTTGGCAAAGCGAGGAAGGCCATTACAAAGAGCAGTGCCAGACAGGCTGACTCAGCGCCACTTTCCTGCAACATATGAGGACAAAAAGTACAAGCCTGACTGTGTTGTGTGCAGCAACAGACTATTGAAAAAGAGGCACCAGTGCAACACATATTTTAAGCAGTGCAATGTGGCAATGCACGCAATTGGATGCTTTGAGTGTTGCCACACTTTGCAGGACTTTGCTTTGAGAAATTTACAGTATGTGAAATAATAATATGTTACATTATATAGTATGCAGGCTCATACAAAATGCAAAACAGTTATGTTGTTCAAAAATAAATATTTTTTGTTGCTTTGATAAGTTAAACAATTGTTTTGTGTTCTTTTTGTAAAAAAAAGTTTTTAGAAAAATATTCAGCCCTGGGAGAAAAGAAAAAAAAAATAGCTCTAAAAGAGTTAAATAGCTAGAGAGAAGTCTCAGGTTTGAAACCACCCACAAAAATCAAGGGACATAGGAGAACATTACGTAACACATGAAAACATAGTATTTATCAAATAAATAATTAAAAGAAAAGCACAATTTAACAAAAATTAAGAAAAGGCAAATCAATATTATGATAAAAATAGTAATAACATAAAAAGGCAAATAACATTTGAAAAGAATATCAAAACAAAAAACAGAGAAGAAACCTGATCCAGGGCTACAATCTTGAATGTTCCATGCAGTAATACCTACCTACCCACAGCAGGCAAGGGACTGGTGGGAGTGGCACTTGAACCCAGAAAGGCCAATAAGACCACAGGCTTTCAAGGTTTGGGGAAAGCTGGGGTGCTGGCTAAGGCCGGATGTTAAAACCTCACAGCAAGTAGTCAAGTAGCTGGCCTTTGTCAACATCCTCCCAGATAAACTCGCCCAGCAGGTCCGCAAACAAAGTTACCTGAACATGGACACCCTGATTGAGGTGGTGGAGTGTCACTGGGCGGTCTGTAAGTCGGGGGGATCGGAGGGGTCCGCTCGTTACTCCAGACAGGTTCGTGCTGCAGCCCCTGAACCCACCTGACAATACTCAGAATCTCCAACCAGGAGGAAGGAGATACCAGTCAATCTTCCCTGCTGTTTCAAGTGTGGAGGGCATGCCCTGTCGAGCCCATGGATTGCTCCCACATCAAGCCATTGTAAGATTTGCCTGGACACCACCAGTCAGAGACCACATCTTTATAAAAGTCACACCTTTATTTTTACAAATAACACAGACCCAAACACGACACACAATGCTCACAGCAATAATCACCCCTCTTGTGCTTATTTCTCTTTCTCTCTCAGTTCTTGGCCGCCTGTCTCCTCCAGGGGAGCTTTGTCCAGCTCCCACTCCCGACTCTAGCTCCCCGACTGTTAGGAGGCGGGCTCTTTTATTCCCACCCAGATGCATTCCAGGTGGCTGGAAATGAACTTCCGGCAGCACTTCCTAGTGTGGCAGAAGTGCTGCCCTTTACCCCGGAAGCACTCCGGGCATCCCTGGCAGGTTCCTCCGCCATCTTGCCAAGTGTGGCGGAAGTAAAGTTCTCCTGGGTTCTAGGAGGCTTAAGGTGCCCCCTAGCGGGGGCCACGGGTCCCTCTCCCATGGTCCTCTCCTGCTCCTGGGCGGTTGTATCCTCCTGACCCGGAAGCTTTTAATGTCTCTATCCGGTCCCTCCAGGCATCCCGGCAGGTAAGAACCCCAGACATCTGTGACACTGTCCTTCCTCCAGCCAGCTCTCTCCATCAAGGGAGAGAGATACTGTGCCCTCACTAACCCTTTATCGCTCCCTTATACAGGAGTTGTGTTGTTAACACTAGAATTACCAGAGCCTATGAGAAAACTCGCAATACCAGCCCACCTTAAATCCGTTCGCACCTCTCCGTCAGCATCTTTGTCCTGTAAATGTGCCGATTAAGACAAGCAGCAAGCAGCCGGATTTTCCATCCCCCACCTTCACAGAACGTTCACTAAGTTCACCCAGCTCGTGCCTTGTTTGATTATCTGGGAGTGAGTGAACTGCTGGAGTTTTACAGTGGAAATAATAGATTGATTTTTGGAAAACATTCATTTCATGTGTGTTCCATTTCTACAGTAATCTGTGTAAACACATTGTTAAAACAGAAACTTTTTCATATTTTAGTAATAAATGTTACAAAATGTAGACATAAACTATAGAATGTGTATATACAGTGGAATAGCCGGCTGCTTGCTGCTTGTCTTAATTGGCACATTTATAGGACAAAGACGCTGACAGAGAGGTGCGAACGAATTTAAGGTGGGCCGGATTTACGACTTTTCTCGTAGGCTATGGTAATTTTAGTGTTTAGTCACTGGGTTATGGTTATGTTTGATTCCGGGAGTAACATATCTATTGTTGCTTGCCATCTTGTCCTACCACGACAGTGGCCTGATTTTAAGACCAGTTTAAGGTGTATTCATGGGGACACCCGGTTTTAGAAGTCTGCCAGTTGCGTGGTTACTGTAGACAGTGTTATGACACGCTTGGTTGTAGCGGTCCTGCCAAAGCCACCCTATCCAATAATACTGTGAATGGACTGGTCGAAATGTAAGCAGTAAAGACAATGCTCCTGTACTGAGGCTGGGATTGCTAGTGTACGATGGCCACTAGGACCCCGGAGTCAACTCAGGGAAGCGGTGGGGAAGGACGCCATGGTGGGCCAGAAGTCATCAATACAACTGACCCATAGGTGGACCCTGAAACCCCACCCCTTGAGGTTGATCCGGACCCGATTCCAAGAACTGGCTTCGCAGTTCAAGCTGATGCCGTCCTCCTTTAAACGGGAGCAGTGGAATGATGATTCCCTGAAACATGCTAGAAATGCAGTTGTCTCAGTTAACGGGCACTCATCCTTGAAACCCAATCCACGAATGCCCTAATTCGTTATTATAAATGATCTGCTGTACTAAGTGGCGGAACACGAGGGCGAGGTGAAGTCATTATTGCTGATACCACGGACCTACTGCCGCCAGGTTTGTAAGTTGGCACATGCCCACCTACTTGGTGCCCCTCTGGGGGTCCAAGAAAACACTTTTTTTGGCCAGGGATAAATGAGGAGGTCTGACGCTTCTGCATTTTGTTCCTGGAATTTCAGTTGTGTCAGATTCCCAGGAGAGACCGGGCTCCTCTTATTCCCATTCCATTAGTTGACGTGCCCTTTGAATGGATCTGCGTCAATCTCGTTGGCCCAATTGAACTCTCGACTTGGGACCATAAATATATATTGGTCATGGTGGATTATGTCACTCGGTTTCTGGAGGCTGTCCCATTGTGTTCAGAGACCTCAAAAAATATTGCACAGGAACTCATAGGACTCCCCAAAGAGGTTCTCACAGATCAAGGGACTCCCTTCCCTTCGGAGACATATAGGAAGGTCTCTAAGTTACTGAAAATCAAGCATCTGAAGACATCAGATGGTTTTGTGGAATGATTTAAGCAGATGCTACGCAAGGTAGTTAATGAAGACGGGAGGAACTGGGAACTGGCCCCGTCCAATCAATAAGAGGCACGTACAGGCATTCTTAGGATTAGCGGGTTACTACCGTTGTTTTGTGCCCCGGTTCTCTGAAATGGCTGCGCCCTTAAGTAACCTGACGAAGAAAAGGGCACTGCTGAAAATGGTTGGGACGATAAAACTGAGAGTTCATTTTGTGACTTAAAAATGGCCCTAACATCAGCACTGGTGTTGCATACACTTGACTTTACTCTTACTTTTATTCTCCATACCGATGCATCCTACACAGGACTGGGTGGCGTGTTGAGCCAGTGTATCGATGGGGCTGAACACCCCATGATGTATCTAAGCCGGAAACTGCTGGACCGGGAGACCAGGTATGCAGCGGTGGAACGTGAGGCCTTGGCGATCAAATTGGCGGTGACGCACTTGAGGTACTACCTGTTGGGTCGGGAGTTTACCCTGGTCATGGATCATGCCGCTTTACAGTGGATGGCCATGCACCGGGAGTCCAACCCCCATGTTACCCGGTGGTTTTTGGACTTTCAACTGTATAGATTCACTGTCGTTTATCGCAGGGGTTCCTTACAGGCAAACACTGTTGCCCTCTCTCTGCTTCACGACCTCTCGGTACTGACTGCCCGACCCAATGGGTCTGGGCTGGGGGTCTGGGCTTTCATGTCACACATGCGCAATTCGGAGGCAGCCAACAAGCCCAAAGGTATAAGAGTTTGTTGAATGGTACTAACGCTTCTCTCCCTTTTTTCTCAGTCGGGAGAAAGAAAAATAGACTTCCCTTACCTGTTCCAGCACCCAAAATGGCCTCGGCTACACAGACATTATACGGGGCGTTTCCCCAATTCTTGGAGTGTTCAATTTTACCACTATATATGTAGGTTTGGATTTTTTTTCTCCCTAAATAATAAAAACCATCATTTATATATATAGTAATAAATGAGAAAACACACTCATAAAGGCTTAGGTTTTTAGCCCCATATACTGTAAACAAAAACAGTCAGTAGTTTTCATAAAACTCAAAAGATATTGAAGGGTAGGAAGGCAGACAGTTTATAGGGAAGGACCGGAAATTAGAATGTGGGATGCTGGGAAAATCGTGGTGGTGGGCGGGAGTTTGATGTCATTGATGGGGAAGCAGAGGGAAGAAAGGAACCCCGGAAGTGTTGTAGCTCTTTCACTCGTCTGGACGGTCTTACGGTGGCGGTGTCTCAGTCTTTCTGAATAAACAAAGAAAGAGAGGTTAGTACGCTGCCGTTGTCCCCCGGCAGGACTTATCGCGGTGCAAATTGGGTCCTTAAGCTGCTCCCCAAGCACTCCTGCATGACAATATATATATATATATTCCTCACGTGGTGTTATTTTTTGGCTATAGAATCATAGTTCTATTATAAGAACTGGGGTTTCATCAAAGGCAGTTTAATATTGTATTATATGATTTGATTATTAACGGATATTTGAAAGATTCATTAGTAAAACTAGAAGAGGTAAAGGACATTAATCTAAACTCTATATTAATCAACAATGGAAGTCAAAAGCAAAAAGAAGTCATTACTAAGCTAACCCTATTCATTATTTGCTTTTAGAAGTGCTTTGATCTGGTGGTTCCACCATTTTGATTCAAAGCTCTTATGCCTTGCTGAATTTTATCGTCAGCACACATAACTAGTAACAGATATTGTTGTTATACACAATATGGTGGTAACCATGAAAAACAATGCAAAGACATTGTGCCCTACTAAAATTTCAGCAAACAATTCTAAGACAAATAACAATACATATAATTTAAAAAATAAACAAAGCAACACAAATACTCCAGGTTCCTAACAACAACATGTTCAGTACTACAATACCTACTGTTTTTTTTTTCTTTTCATTTAATTTTCTTTTTTCTTGGCTCTGATTCTCATGTGCTTTTTTTTCTCAAATGTCGTTTTAAGATTCCCTAACATTTCTACCATCAGCATCTGAGTATCTGCTCAGGTGAATTCAGATTAGCTTGGGACCAAATCACAGATCAGTTTCAGAGTTCAAATACTCCTTTTGCTTTCCCATATAAGAAAAAAAACACTTGTGATTTCTTGGAGCTTTTGGATGAGATCTAAATTTCAAGACATTTTGCAAGGTAGACGTTTCATTACAGAGAAGATACAGTAAGAAGGAGACAAAGTCTGTTTCTAGTAAAAGCTGTGTCTTTTCCACTCTTCACTGAGAAATTTCCTTGGAAAATATGACTATTAGCTATGTCACTGCTAACATATATTAAACAGTTTTTTCCATCCTTCAATTCACCTATTCAGTTTCTGTGTTCGCCTAATTAAAGTGTTGTATCACAAGTTAAGATCTTTACACTAGAAAAAAATTGTTTTCTGAATTGTAATCCAATTATATTTTTTCTGTGTTCCCATTATTTAAAACACTGGGCATACAACACTGTAAATATACATGTTCAGAAATTGCAATCATTGAATTTCGGTATCTCATTAAGCAGTGCTGTGAGATCTTAGTTAGACTTACTTTTACTTAATTATAGTCTTACTAGTATAGCTATGCCATGTGTGGCCTGCAGAAGGTGCTCCTGCCACCCAAACCCGACAGACAGATACAGGAAACAAGGTCAATACACACTTTTTATTTTTCCCTCTTGGGAAATGCCTTCCTGGTTTCCCACCTGTACAGCTTAGTTAAGAACAACCACAGTACAATTCTCTTTCTTCCTTTTTCCTTCTCTTCTTTCTCTCTCTCTCTGTCTTTTCTTCCACTCCTCCTGGCAAGCTTCGTCTTCTCCAACCTGACTCTGGTTCCTGGAGTAGTGGCTGCTGGTTCCTTTTATAAGGAAGGCTCCAGGTGCTTGTTGACGTACCTCTGGGAGCACTTCAAGTGCTGCAATCAAGGGCTCAGCAGCAGCTGTAGCAGCCCCTGGCGATGCCATTGAAACCCAACAGAGCTGCACCGAATTCCAGCTCCCATGGAGCCCTGCGGGAGTCCAAGGCACCGCTGCAACCCAGGGGGGCTGCCACCTTGTGATCCGAGGGAGATGATACTCTGGATACGCTCCCTCCCCTAGTCCTTCCAATGTAGAGGCGTACTGGCTGGGCCCAAGCGGTACGCCACATATGTTACAATGTGAAGTTCATCTGTTTCAATCACGGTGTGTCTTGTTGCCTTTGTTCACTGCACCTTCTACCTCTTACATCCCTTTTTCTTTGTGTTTCTTTCTGCCTTTGTTTATTGGACATTCCTGGCCTCTTGTAGATGTATGCTGCCCACCGGGTGGTTTGTCAGTACATATACAAACATACTGTCTACCACACTACTTGGTAAATAATAAATAAAAGGCAAATATAAAGGAAATTTGAATTCAATATTGTCCTGCGGTGGGTTGGCACCCTGCCCAGGATTGGTTCCTGCCTTGTGCCCTGTGTTGGCTGGGATTGGCTCCAGCAGACCCCCGTGACCCTGTGTTCGGATTCAGCGGGTTAGACAATGGATGGATGGATGGAATTCAATATTACAAATTATTGCAAAAAATCACCAGGAAATACAAGTTATGTAAGTTATACATTTTGCTAAATAGCATTCTTTTTTTTTTTCAAAAATAATATGAAATTTTAAGCATAAGCAAATATTTGACAAGATCAGTCAAGTCAGATCAACAGAGCTCATTCCTCCTGGTTCACATAAATTTTGCAAAAGATTATCAAATCAACATTAATGATCCCCAAAGCATTATCATCTACATAAGTCACACCATTTGATAATTTATTACATGCATAATTTTTTTTTTTATCGTTTTATTCCACAGACAGCTGGTGGTGAATGTATACCCCTATAATAAATAATAAAAGTAACATCTTTAACAGATTTCTTAAAAGTTGATCAAAACATGAATAATTTTTAATAATTATTTACCATTCAAATTGAAAAAGGCATATCCTGCATTTTCATTGTTATCATTAACTGTTTCATTTCCACTTTATTGACTTCTTCCTGTTGATTCAGATGGGTGTTACAATATAACACAATTGCTGCAGTTTTGTACAATGTGTAAATTTGTTATATTCTGATAATACAGTTTACAATTGTTATTAGCATATATTTTAACAATCATACAAACATAAAATTTATGTATTTTCTATTCATATAAAACAGAAAAGACAATAATTTACAGTATAGTATATCAAGTTAATTTATTGTCAAATCTGTATTAATAATATCATTCACCTTAAGTCACTTACTGTTTTAATATTCTGTAGCTGGCAACCTGAAGAATTCCCTTTGCTGAATATTTCTCTTTATTTTTTATTGAGACAGATCTATTGTCAGTGTTATATACAGATTTGAACTCTGATATACATTTCTAGCATGACACATTTTTATACTACTCTGGATTCAGGAACAAGGCATTAAAAACAATAAGAAGGAAAAAGCAGTAAAATCCCAGGGGTATACTAACTTTCAGCTCTGACAAGACTAAAGCTTACTACAAAGTTGTGGCTAAGTATATTGCAGTAATATAAAGTGACTCTTGCAACAGTCAAATAATTTTGTTTACATAGAGCAGGGTCTCCAACTCCAGTACTGGAGAGCTACTGTAGGTAGAGCTGCAGGTTTTCATTCTAACCCTTTTCTTAATTAGTGAGCAGATTTTACTGCTAATTAACTCTTTGCCTTAATTTTAATTGATGCACAACTAAGACTCAGGCCCCTTAATTATGTTTTTCCTTAATTAGCAACAAAACAATATTAACACACAAAATGAATCAACACATAAAAAACAACCTTTGTCCATCACACAGTAACTGAAAATAAAGAAAGGTGAAGGCCTCAGTAATGTTTCAGTAATCTGCTCAGGTCCACAAAACATTTTGACAGCACTCTTACAAAAGAAAATCAACAGTTTTGGAAATGTCTGCCATGGCAGAATGAGCACCATGGAATTAAATAACGGGTTTAAGCTTCAAGTTAAGAATCTGAATGAAGGTTGGAGTTTGAGGTCCCAACTTAGTTAGTCATCTGTTGGCTCACTTCACATCAAATTTATTTTTAGGTGCTGTTTAAGGAAAAAAGAATTAATTCAGCAGTCAGTCTCTCGAGAAAAGTCAATTAAAATAAAGAGAAATAGTTAATTTGCAGCAAAAACTGGTCACTAATTAAGAAAAGAGTTAAAATAAAAACTTGCAGCCACAGTAGTTCTCCTGGACTGGAATTGGAGACCCCTGATATATATAACCTGATTATCTATTGTTCTTTTTGCATATGCCTGAAATGGAATGCCGCTTACTTCTACAGTAAGTTAAAAGCACATAATAAGCAAAAAGGCACAAATGTCAAACTCAGAACCTGTAGGGCCACAGTGCCTGCAAATTTTCATTCAGGCCACTTTCTTAATTAATTCCTGCTGCTAACTGAACAGACAGCTTTAGCTTTAATTATAAATTACTAGCTTTTTAAGATTTTCATCTCTTATTGGTTACTTTTTACTTATCCAGCAGCCAAATAATAATGAGATTCAAAATGCCAACAAATGACCAGCTAACATGATTTCAGTTACAACTGTGTGTCCATCATATAATACATAATTCAATAAAATATTTAAAAGGAATAAAATGAAGGTCTGAGAAGCATTAATATGCCTATTTCACTTCCTCTTTGATATGAATTCAAAATTTAGTGCCCGCCATTTTAACAATTTGGTATTGGACTTATCCCATAAAGGGTATACAGGTCGATATCTTACTTCACTTTGGGAACCAATATTTTGTAAATATGCAAAGCTACTAAGAGATAATTTAGTGATAACAGGTGAAGTGCAGTGATTCAGGTTAGATAGATAGATAGATAGATAGATAGATAGATAGATAGATAGATAGATAGATAGATAGATAGATAGATAGATAGATAGATAGATCTTTATTTGACTTTTGGAATTTTCCTTTTTCCTTTAACTAAATAAATATATAAAGAGAGGCATGTCAGTTTACACCAATTATCAAAGAGGTAAATGGTACATTCTGATAACACACCTATCTGTTAGTATTATCTAAAGTTCCAAAAATAGTTTAAGCTAGAGATACTTTATTAATCCTCAAGGGGAAATTCATATACTCCAGCAGCAGCTTACTGATAAATCACAAACAATATTAAATTAAATAGTGATAAAAATGCAGGTATAACAGACAGTAACTTTGTATAATGTTAACGTTTTCCCCCCGGGTGGAACTGAAGAGTCACATAGTGTGGGGGAGGAATGATCTCCTCAGTCTGTTAGTGGAGCAGGACGGTGACAGCAGTCTGTCGCTGAAGCTGCTCCTCTGTCTGGAGATGATCCTGTTCAGTGGATGCAGTGGATTCTCCATGATTGACAGGAGGCTGCTCACGCCCGTCGCTCTGCCACAGATGTCAGACTAACCAGCTCCGTGCCTAGCCCAGCAAGATGTTTGCGGTTTACCGATTCAGCCAAGTTTACCAGCCTTAAAATTAGAGGAGGATTTTCAGACGTGAGTAGTGACTTTTTCTAGTTACCACAATCTCAAACCTCTCAGTTCAACCCCAGTAGCTTCTCTTCATGGTTCCTGGTATCCCTACTGCCCTGTATCCCAGCTGTATGTTAAAGGAAACAGCACAACTGTAGTCAGCCATTAGAGGGGGCCGCAGGTTTAACTGCTGACACCCATTTCCTTACCTATAAAAATGTTTTAAAACAGGAGACATAGAATTCCGTTTCAGTGATTAAGTGTCAATGAAAAGGCCACAGAAGCTGTCACTGCCAGTGCACATACCACAGAGCGTTCTAATCGATGAACAGATGAACAGAATTAGTACTGGACAACTCTGTGCTCCACGACTGTGACAAAAACGTTGAAAATAGCTTGAACCCTACTTACATCATAGCACTCACAGGGTAGAGCTGAAAACAGAGATGGACTATTACAGTATAGTTAGGACATACTTTTATTTTACTTTTTCCTATGGGGTCTGATATCTTATCTTACCTTACTGCATCAACTTGTATTTAACTTTACCATAATCAGGAGTCTTGAGAAAGTGAAAAACTGTGAGAAATATATATATATTTAGTGACAGGGTACAAGCCTGGCAAGTGGGTCCAGGGCTCAAAGGAGTAGGAACAAGCAAGGACATATGATAGAAGTAGCCTTTGTAAAGTTCATATTGTGTTAAGAGAATCAGTTATTGTGGCAAAGTGGCCTAACAGCTATGGAAGTTCTGTCTTGATTCTTACTTCAGATCAGAGATTAGAAACATATATTTTAAGGTTAATAGACCATACATATTTGTTCTTCTTATAGTGTGAAATGAAGAACCTTCTATAATTGGAACTTAGACTGGCAGAAGTTGGAAGTGATCTGATTAAGGAGTATAATCATTTGGACAAGCAATCATGGAAAGGCAGTTTAGTACCTGGTGCATCTACACCATTGATTGTATTGTAAGAGTCAGAATTAGGTCAGAAATAGTCTTCCTCACCATTAGGAGGCCCAGGAAGAATCAAAGATGGCCCTGTAGCCTGATTAAATGGAAAGAAGGGTGCATGTCACCTTTCATTAAGACATTGATTTATGTGCCGTGTTATTGGAGAGTGAGTCTATGATTGGTCTATCTCACCTAATAAACAATGTCCACAACCCAGACAGCTGGGCTCTGTGAAGCATCAAGAGTGAGGCTAGAGAAAAGTTCCAATGGCAAAATTAAGTTGAAAGGCCATATCACAAGGGCTTATTCATTGCTACATATTACAGTACAAGGAATTCTGAATTTGTACTAAACCCATTGGAACAGCAAGTGGTGATTGTAACCACAAAATTATAATTGTACCAAAGCAGGCTATAAACCTATTTATTAAAATGTAAAAACACTGTACATTGGCAAATGAAAAATAAAACAAGTGCAAAAAGCAGCTAAAAAACACTAAACCAGCATCAATTAGGAAGAACTACAAAGACCAAAGTACAATCCAAAAAGCAGACATTGGATCAAAACACATGAAACCATTCGAAACAGGAGCAACTATCATAAAATAATTCCCAAAGGTATTAATAGCTTTTCTAGGATATGCTCTTTTAATTTACTTAGCAGCTCCCATCATGTGACAGTGGGACAATTGGTGCAATTTTTACAAATAGGGACAGGAGCAATCTAAGGTAAACTAAGCAAAAGTTACTGAAGCTCAATTCCGTTGTGTACAGTAGACAGAGACAGAAACCTTTACTAGCCTGCCCATAGGAGTCACACCTCAAGTTAGCCAGTAGCCCCAACTACTACCTATAGGCATGTTTAGCATGCTAATGTCCAAAAATGGGAAACTTCACAAATACATTAAAAGTCCTAAAGTATACCAAAATGCCCTACAAGAGACAGGATAACTGTAAACCTCTGGTGTGAAAAGGAAAAAGGGCAAAAAACAAATCATTATACATAAATGACAGATCATTTATATAAATAAAAAAGTTACACAAAAGTGGCATAAGGCAAAAAAGGGAAAAGGAGTTACCTAAAAACCCAATTTTAGGTAAAACAAGACCAATCTATTGTCCAGTAACCAGAATATATGACCAAATATATAGGTAGAGGAGGACCCAGTAACAGTGAAATCAGGGTGGTCCTGCCTCCCTGGGCTCCACCTACAGAGTACAGGGAATGTATGGACATTTAACAAGACAAAACATGCTGTAAATATTAAACAATACACAAATATAACAATAAATATATAGAAATGTGAAAAATAACTATTCAAACACTGCAATAAAGCAAAAATAAATACAAACCAGGGAAAAAGCCCTGGTTGAAACACAACACATCCCAACTAACTATTAGTGGACACTGATGCTAAAATGGTGTTTCAGTAAGTGAATAAGCCATGGACTGAGCCATTGATATGATGGATCTTGTCATTGGTGTGTAGTTTTGTGGCAGTGTAAACCAATTCTGGATTTGCAGGTTTTGCTGCAGACGTCACAGGTAAAAACACCACTGGCTAGCTGTCTTGCTGCTTCTTTCCTTTGCATCCTCCTTGCTTCTAGCTGTGCAAATCTGCTCATCTCAAAGTGCTGGACACCTTCATGACAGATTTGTCGCGAGGTGAACCGGTTCAGAGGGTGCTGATAAAATTGTATCGTAAGACCACACGTCTTCAGGTTGGCTTTGAGACTGTCCTTATATCGGAGTAAAGGACGCCCGACTGAACAATGGCCATTTCACAACAGTCCAAAGAAGATTTGTTTTGGAAACCGAGTATATGCCATGCGCACCACATGTCCTACCCACCGCAGCTGTGCAGCTTTGATGACTGCCTCGATGCCATGCGTACCACTTTTACGCAGCACCTCTGTATTTGGGACCATGTCTTGCCACTTCACATGAATGATTCTGCGAAGACAGCATAGATGGAACTGATCTACCTTCTTCAGAATGCGGCGATACAGTGTCAATGTTTCACATCCATATAATAAAGTCCTTAGGACACCGGCTCTATGTACTGCCAGTTTCGTGGACAGTGTAACTCCATGTTCATTCTAGTGGCAATTCTGAAATTTACCAAAAGATGAGCTGGCTTTGGCGAGTCTTGCAGAAATATCGTGGTCATTGCCTGCAGAAATGCTCAGGACACTGCCTGGGTAAGTAAACTTGTCTACATATACAAGTACTGTCCCATCAACAGTCACTGCTTGTTGTTGGAGGTGACTACTGGAAGATGCCTGAACCACGACTTTTGTCTTCTTGAGACTGACAGTGAGACCAAAATGTTTGGCTGCACTGACAAAGCGATTCATCAAGCCCTGTAGGTCATCCAGAGAATGAGCCATGAGAGCACAGTCATCGGCAAATAGGAGGTCATGTATGATAGCTTTATGGACTTTGGACTTGGCCCGTAAGCA
The DNA here is from genome assembly GCF_016835505.1 of Polypterus senegalus. NCBI lineage: Eukaryota > Metazoa > Chordata > Cladistia > Polypteriformes > Polypteridae > Polypterus > Polypterus senegalus. The sequence continues at coordinate 288,547,814 of NC_053154.1, forward strand.
GCTAAGATTGAAGATGTCACCTTCAGTTCTGATCTGTTCTGGAATATCAATGTTGCAATCTTTGAAAGCTATATATAGCATAAATGAGAAGAAGACGCTGAACAGGAGTGGGGCAAGCATGCAGCTCTGTTTCGTGCCATTGGAGACCATGAATTCCTGTGACGTCTTGCCAATTTTATGTAGAATGAGCCAAAGTCCTTTTCTATTTACAGAAACAAAGGCTTTGGTGAGATCAATAAACACAGCCATCAGATCTTTGTTTTGTTCGCAGCACTTCTCCTGAAGCTGTCTTGCAGCAAATATTATGTCCATGATGCCACGCTCAGGACAGAAGCCACACTGACTCTCAGGTAGTATGCATTTTCGGACATGTGCGTATATAATTTGTACATGATCACGTGTGCAAGTATTTTGTCACAGATAGATAATAGGACTATGCCTCGATGATCATCACATACTGAGCGATCCCCTTTATGTTTGAATATGTGAACTGTCTGTGCATCCTTGAAATTTTTTGGTACTGTCTCCTATCCCCAGATCTGCACAAACAGTTCTGTTAATTTTCGTGCTAGGTGGTGGCCCCCATACTTAAACACTTATTGAATGAGACAGTCTACTCCTGGTGCCTTTTCAGACGCCATGCATTTGATGGCATATAAGACGTCATGCTCAGATGGGGGTACACCAAGGTTGTCAGCTATCTGCCACTATGGTATTTCAGCTAGCACTCTCATCAAATGAGGATTATTGGTTTAATACTGCTTAAAAGTGTTCGGTCCAACATTCCAAGATCTTGTTTCGATCCGTGATCAGTGAACTGCCAACTTTGGATCGCACAGGTACACTGCCAGAGTCGCGTGGTCCATACACAGCTTTCAGGCCATCATAGAATGCCTTCATGTCATGACAATTTGCTGCCGCTTGAAGTTCCATAGCTTTAGCTGCCCACCACTTTTCCTTCATTGCATGAAGCTGGGCTTGGGCCTCTTTTCTTGCAGCAGCATATGCCTGTTTTTTTGTCAGTGCAATGTTTGTTGTTGATCCAGAGTAGATGTGTGGCATGCATTCTATCTAACAGCACACGGGCTTCAGAATCCTGTTCATCAAACCAGTCTTACGTTCCGTTTTACGGAAACCGACCACCTCTGCACCACAGCTATACACCGTGTTCTTAAACTGGTCCCAATCACCACAGCCTTCACCAGTGTCAGACAACTTGGATGTAAGTTCTAATTGTAGCTTCAGCTGTGTTTCTGGGTTCTTAAGTGAAGCCACATTTAATTTCCTCACTGCTGTTAGATGATGCTGTCTGCGAGGTAGGCGGATCGACAAAAAGACGGAACAACTAATTAGTCTATGGTCTGACCAGCATTATGTACCACTCATGACCCGTATGAAACAAACTTTTCTGGCATCACGATTCCTTACTAATACATAATCAAGCATGTGCCAGTGTTTCAAGCGAGGGTGCATTCCATGTTGTTTTATGCTTGTTTGCTTGCTGGAAGACTGTGTTCATAACCACCAGTTCATGTTTGGCACACAACTCCAGTATCAGGGTGCCGTTTGAGTTCTCGTTACCAACACCATGGCACCCAAGTGCCGAATCGCCCATCTGACCACGTATTCTGTCAAAGCTGCCTGCATTTACTTCACTGTTGCCTGTGTTAGCCGACATTTTCAGGGTTCTGTTTGAGCCTGTCCACCTCGCGTAACGCCTTAAGTGGTACATCAGCCGAAGCCTTCTCCACTGATGGCATAGCCTCAAAGAGCTATCCCTTACTTGACGTTACACCCCCACACCACTATGAGGTACAGGTCGGGTTTTTGTGGAGGACTAATTGGCTAGCTAGCCTTCTAATATATGAGATGGCTTAGCTTGCTTCTAGTGAATTATTTTTAATTTGTAATGATATTTTAGATGCAAAGCAGCATTAACTAGCTCCAGTTTATGTGGTCTTAGAGTGTTATAATATTCTTATAATTTTCATGGCACTCATTATCTTTTATATATGTTGACTACTGCTATAGAAAACTAAAATAAAAGCTCTGAGCAAATATTGAGGCAACATGGCCTTGTGATGGAGGAATTGGGCTTTAAACTGAAAGATTTTTCAAACCTCATCACAGTACTCCAGTTGATGTAATGAAGAAGCAATTTTACTATTATTTGGATAAACCCTCAGCTAATTTAAATCACATAATGTAAAGACAAGCAGATAGTCACTGACTCATGCTATCATTTGTGCTCATATTCTTAATAAATCATGTTATGTGAGTCTAGCTGTAATAGATACAACATGACCATACTAGATTTACAATGTTCAGGTTGTTGGTGTGATTTTTATATTTCATAACACAGGTGTACTGAGGATAAAATAAACAATACAGCCCTTATTAAAAGCCCTTGACACTTCTGTTTTGTTTACTTGAATGGTCCTTGGAAACGTTGCAGCCTACTTGTGCAGATTCTTCTCTTTTGTAATAATTAAGCTTGTGAGTCATAATAACAGTGAATCATATTCAATAATAAAGACCACCCCAGCACCACCATCATTGTCTTGCAACTGTAAAGGCACATCGTTTAATGTGTAGGGTACTTAATACATTGTGCTTCAGTGTAAATTTCGTTTATACAACATGCTGCACTTCAAACAGTGAAATATTTTTTTTTATATTTTAAGGCAAGAATGTACTGTATATAATGGGAAATGGTGAATGTTTGAACAAGAACCATTCCATTAGAAATGGAATGAATGAAACTGGGTTTTACATTCTGAACTACGAAGAAAATCTGCTGAAGAAGTCTGTGTCTGTGTCCAAGGATCTTTTATTTGACACCTCCCTGCAATATGAGGGCAGACAATGAGTAACATCTGATAGATGTTTCATTTGTACCTAGGGCCAAAGCCATACCAAAACACACACTGATTTATATGCACATAATAAGATAGATATTGTAGGATGGAAATGCAGCACAAACACAAGGGGACCACCTAACATCCTACCATCACAATGCATTAAAAGATCCCACCTTGGTGAGCTTACCACTAACAAACTTATTTAACAAATCCTATGCTATACTTTTCTGTAATCCAATCCTAAGAACGAACTTAAAGAGCCTTTTCATATAATCTAGTCTTGAAAGGTAATCATGTTATTTATCATATACTGTTAGAATATGTGAGACAAAAAAAGATCATAATTAAAAGGTACATTTAAAGTTTTCTTGAATCCATGGTTGCTATACAGTTCAAAGTTGCTCTGTATACATAAGCTCCAGGTCCCTGTAACCCTGTATTAGAATACTATAAGTATTTCAGAAAATGTAATCTAGTTCACTGTGGCACTTTCACAGCTCCACTGTCCTACAGATACTGTATAAACATTTGTTCCACTATATTTTAATTGTTGGAATGCCGTCTATCACATAAAGGTTGCTAAGGTAAACAAAGGTGGCTCTCTGTCATTGACAATTGTCTTGTATATTATCTTCATCATTAGGTGACATGCTGTCATGGTGGTTAGACTTGCTGCATCATGATTCTTGGTTTAAATATTGACGAAAATAGACGTCTCCTGTGCCTAATTTGCACTTTACGTCAGGCTCTGTATGGGCATTTCTCCCAGGACTGTAATTTCTATGTGTGTGATAACATTTTGCGAGTCTAACCTTGGACATTTGTAGCCATAATTACAAGAGCAGTGAAGTGGACAGGTACCATGTACACAGTATTACTGAGACTGGCTCTTCCCGTTGTCATATATGTAATCTTGGGAGACAACTTCAAGGATTGCTGAATGGTAGTTCCACCCTGAGTTGGGTGATGATGCTGTCTCTTAATGCCTCTCCTCAGTCACCATCTGTAGACCACAAGACTGATGTCCAGAAGAATACTGACATATATTATATTGTGACCAAGATAGAGGCCCACATCAACAAAGTAGAGATATTGGGGCACCAACTGGTTCACCCCTTTTATTTATAAGCTCATAAAATTAAATCAAAATAGTGCCGCTTGCGCAACAGAAAAACTTGCTGTAGCTTCTTGCTATTTGACAATAAGGCTGCATCAGCAGTCCCATCCTCGGTGATTGCTGGTTCAATACTGATGTCATTCTTGAGGTCACATTCATTTTTATGGCAACTCCACTGGAAAGAGTGTGATGAGTCTGGAAAGAGAGTCGGGAGTGCTAGGCAACCTCTTTGGGCTTTGGATCTGGACTGCAGCAAAAGATTAAACATCATTAACAACAACACCCCCTCTCATCCTGTGGTATTGCTTATCTCTCTATATCTGTGTATCTTTATGTATATATCTCTATATATATAAGATCCAACGTGTGTCTGTCAGTTTTTCACGAAAGAACTACTTAACACTGGAATTACCAGAGGCAATGAAAAAACTCGTAAATCTGTCCCGCCTTAAATCCCTTTGCACCTCTCTGTTAGCCTCTTTTCTCTTGTAAATGTGTCGATAAGCCCAAGCAGCAAGCAGCCTGCTATACCATCCCCTCACCGCCTCAGAATGGGCAAGAAGTTCTCCCAGTTCCTGCCTTGATTGATTATCTGGGAGTGAGCTACCCAGAATTGTAAGGGGAAATAATTTGATGTGTGTTTTGTGTCTACAACAATCTATGTAAACACATCTTTAAAACAGAATTTTTTTTTACATTTTAGTAATAAAAGACAAAATCTAGACATGAACTGCATAATGTGTGGAGGCTGATGGCCAAATGTCAAATAAACACTTTTACAAAAGGTGCAAGTACAATACAACAGCTTTCATGGTGCAGCGGTTTGAACTGTCGACTTATAAACCTGAGGTTGTGAGTTCAAAAACATCTATCTTGCAAATTTACTGTTTTATTGTTAATATTATACAATAAAAACATACATTTGATTTGTGTCTGTAACAGCCGATGTACATTTATAGTACTTGTAAAAGTTGCTGGTTTTTTTTTCACTTTTATTCTCACAGTCACGATCACAATACAACATCCAACCCCACCCCAGATCTGACATGGTTACTTTTTATCTGAAACTGGTAATAACTGTAGATGTGAGTGGTGTTTTGAGACAATGGAACTGGAAATTCTCTGATATGGAGAAATAAAAGGTGACACACCAATGCTGGTGAATCTGCCTGCTTCATATATCACTGTCACTTTAATTTTTTTATTCAGTTTTATTGAGTGTGACTGCTCACGCTGAATTAGTACGCACCTTATGGTCCATGATGTGAAAGCCGCACTGACACAAAGAGACATAGGTATATATGATATTTGGAATAACTCATTTTATGACCTGTATAGTGCATTTCGAAAAACATTGTGGTGCTGATGCAACATTTTTCATATTATTCATATTCATTCGCATGTCTTCTTGCATTTGTAATCAGTGACCGCATTTTGTTCTTTTTCGATCTTGCCCATGCAGTCTCCTCATTTTGGTGCACAGTGGTGTTTCTTTTGTACTCCAAGACATTCAGAGGAAAGAATAGTACAGAGAGGTCAGTTCCACGCTATATGCAATCATCAGATTCAAATGTTAACAGTTTACACACACCCAAGGACCGTCCTTTCTATATTTATGACATGTGTACCTGTTGCAATGCCCACACTTCTCTCTATGCTGTGTTACTATTACACTGAAGGGGCTGGGGACGCGGAGGTCTTGGAATAAAAGCTTGTCAATGTTGCATCCTCTTTTGCTTTATCCATCACCTTTTCTTGTAAGAAGTGACAACGAAGTTCCTCTGCAAGGTTAGCCATGAACACTCTTCTTTTCTCAGTGGACCCGTGCATGCCTTGGACAGTACATGCCCATTGATTGCCGCCAGGTCAAGCTTGTTATAGCACACAGCAACCGGCCACCCGCATGCTCCTATTCACACTGAATAAGCTCACGCCTTCTGGTGCACAATGTCAAGCAGCACCAGGCAAAAAAGAAAGAGACAAATATATGTGACATTTTGAAGAAATCATTTTATGACCTGAATAGTACCAATCAGAAAACATTAATGCACAAATGCAATATTATTTGAAAACGAACCTCGTCAGATCGGGTGTAAATTTATACTGCCACTGTTAGTTAGAGTCAGATCAGAAGTGGGAGTTTGGTGGACGAGGGAGATAGTCAATGTGACTGAGAGAATAAAACTGAAAAATCTAACTTTTACAAATACCATACATTTACTGCTGATCTGCAATGAACTGACGCCTCTGTTATTTTTTCCTCTGCGTTTACAAATAATGTGGAGACAGGCAAGATCGGGAAAAAAAAAACGTGGTCACTGATTACAACCGCAAGATGCGATGAATGTAATTTCTGCATCTGTGCCACAACTATATACAAGAATAATTCATAATATCAAGGTCTCTGTGTTTTTTTGTCAGTTTTGACATCATCCATAAGGTGCATACTAATTCTGTGAGCAGGAACACTGAATAAAACTGAATAAAAAATTGTGAAATTCTGTTTCTTCCAGATTAGAGAATTTACAGTTTCATTGTCTCTAAACACCATTTACATCTACAGTTTCAAATAAAAACTAACAGCATCAGATCCTTGGGTGGTGTTCGATGGGGAAGGGAGATTGGACCATAGTATGTTTCGTGATCATGACTGAGAGAATAAAAGTGAAAAAAAAAATGTGTACAGACGCAAACCAAATGTATGTGTTTACTGTATACTATTAACAATAAGAGCAGCTCACTACTGAAAACAGTAAATACACAAGGCAGTCAGGATTGAACCAGGGGACTCTTGATTACAAGTCAGCAATTCGGAAGCTGTTGTATCAGCCTTGTGATTTGACTTTTGGACTTCAAATATTATATAGTTTATGCCTACATTTTGTCATTTATTACTAAAATATGACAAACGTTTCTGTTTTAATAATTTGTTTACAAAGATTATTGTATATATGCAAATAACAATCTATTATTTCCACTCTGAAACTCCAGCACTTCACTCCAAGATAATCAAGGCATGAGCTGGGACAACTTTGTGCATGTTCTGTGGCATTTTTTTGCTGCTTATCTTGATCGGCACATGTGACGGAGAGGTGCTTTAAGGTGGACCAGATTACTTTGGTAATTGTAGTGTTAATGAATTTAGAAGTTTTTTTATATAATTTGTTTGAATATTCTGGTTGATTTTGTGACCTCTCTCATCATGCTAAGTACCATAGTTTGCTTGCGGTTAAGATTTATTTGTGCCTATCTGAGGGAGACACAATGGGCTGAGTGGAGGGGGGCAGGGTCCTCATCCCTCACCTGCCAGCCTCGGGGCATATCTTATATACGCTTAGCTAGCGAATAAAACAACTACTTAACGGATTTAGATCAGGTTTTTATCTAGAATATGTTTGTACATTCCGGTTGATTTTGCGACTTCTCTCATCACGCTAAGAATCATAGTTCGCTTGCTGGAGTGATATATTCGCACTAATCTGAGTCAGAAGCTGTGGGCCAAGGGGAGAAGGAAGCATGATGTCAGGAGTGGGGAGTCGATCTACCTCTGTGATTTGGAGCATAACTTGCCTCCGCTTAGTTATAAATACTTTTTTGTTTACTGATTTTTAAAATTTGTCCTGTTTCACTACTAGATGGGTGGACTCATGAGAAACAGCTAATATATATATATATATTGTCACTCGCTTGCGAATAGGAGGCAGCTGAAGGGCTTAACGATTAGTAGTAACACATCTGCCTAGGGGGCGGCGGGGTGCACTAACTCTTTTTCTAAGTTTCCTGCAGACCATTCCCGGGAAATCCCACCAGGAGCCGCTGCCTCAGCTTGGGACACAGAACTTCCGGTCCCGGCCCCGAGGACGACACCACTTCCGGCCCCAGCCCCGAGGACAACATCACTTCCGGTCCCAGGCCACGTGGACGACATCACTTCCTCCAGACTCCCTATAAAACCTCACTCCCTTCCTCTGGATTTCAGTTCTGTTTTGGACTCTGTCTTGTAAACATTGCTTGCTGCCTAACTTTTTACTTTTGCAGCCAGGAACACATTATACGGGTGGCTGCCCCAAAACTTTGCAAAGTCTGGTGTCCTTCCTTGTTACTTATATATATATAACTAGCAAAATACCCACGCTTCACAGCGGAGAAGTAGTGTGTTAAAGGAGCAATGAAAAAGAAAAGGAAACATTTTGATTTTAACGTAACATGATTGTCAATGTAATTGTTTTGTCACTGTTGTGAGTGATGAGTGTTGTTGTCATATATATATATATATATATATATTTACACACACACACATAAACATATATATATACATATCTATACATACACACACATATATACACACAAATACATATATATATATATATATATACATACACACACACATATATAAACATATATATACATATACATACATATCTACATATATACACACACAGCTATTTCATATCAGTGCAATACGCTGCTTGTTAAAACGGATAACTCCCGCTCTTACGTGCAAGTCTGTGTGGATATTATGAACTATCGTATTTGTTCAAGTTCTATTTAAATTTTAAATAGAAGGAATTTTTATTTAGTCGACAGAAATATCTTTGGTAGGAATGGTAAAACAGACAGGAATATTATTCTGAATAAATCAACTCAAACCTTAAACAACTTATAATATTTTGCTCTCCATAAAAATATATCCTGTCTAAATTATACAAGTTAGAAATAAAGTAAACGTTAAAAGAACAAACATTCAAATTTCTTTACTCTTATGTAATTTTATATAAAAAATAAACTTAGATTTTAAATATCCCAAAAGATTTTGCTCTCCATAAAAATATATCCTGTCAAAATTATACAAATTCAAATATGAACATGCTGCATAACAAAACCTGGAAATATAAATAAAATGTGTTCCTTTCAGCAATAACAAATCAAATCATTCAGTTGTCTTTGCTCATATGTCATTTTAGAGCTGGACGCCTGGCATCTTTTTTTGGCCACAGGTTCGTTTCTGTTTGGTGTGAGGTTCTGTGTTGTGGAGATTCTCAGGATGGATTGCAGGTGCTCATCAGTGAGGCGACTCCTGTGTGCTGTTTTGTTAGTCTTTATCACTGAGAAGAGCTTCTCACACAGATATGTGCTACCAAACATGCACAAGGTTCGAGCCGCATGTAGACGGACTTTTTTTGTTCTTCAAAGTCACCAAAGCGCCGTGCAAACTCAGTGCGCTCAGTTTATCAGCAAAGTGCGTGTTTGGGAACACCGTAGTGACGACTTGGTTTAACATTACTTGGCAACAGGGAAAGTGGGCAAGGTGCACTGGTGCATTTGTGTCTCCCATAAAAGCAGCTTCACTTGAAATCACTTTGTGATTGTGCACGGAAAACGTCCGCTGAAGTGTCAGATTCTTATTTAATTATTCTGCTTTCTGTATTTTCTGCATTGCATTCAGGTTACCCTGATGTTTTGTCTCATAGTGCCGTCTTAGATTAAATTCTGTAATTACAGCCACATTAGCTCCACAAATGAGACACACGGGTTCAGTAAACATATACTCAGCCTCCCATCGGTTTTAAAGGCTCTATTTTCAGAATCAACTTTTCTCTTCAGCATCGTGTGAGCTAGCTTCGCAATAACTTGCAGCATCATAAGCTAGACTTGATTAACGCGTAAGTGTTCGGCAAGGCAGCTGAAGCGCTGCATTATGGGATCTGTAGTTTATTGTGTTACCAGCGCTTCATATACCGGGCCATTAATAACAATAATACAGTATATAAAATGATCTCGCGGCGGATATAATTACACGCGGGCGGATGTGGCCCGCCCTTGAGTTTGACACATATGGACTAAATAGAACTTGAAAAGATATATTTTTCAAATGTGATCGCGCAATTCAGATAGAGTTGACGCACTACAGCCTGCATGCCTCAATAAGTCATCCTCCCTCGCTCTTACTTTTTACCGTTCATCTAATGAATACACTGAGTATGGCTTTACCAAAACAATCATTGATGGCGAATAAAGTATCCATTATTCGAGTATGTAGATCGGGATATATATATACATATATATATACCAGCGTATCGCAGCGAGAAGTAGTGTGTTAAAAAGCTAGAAAAGAAAAGGGAACATTTTAAAAATAACGTAACATGACTGTCAATATACAGTATTTGTTTTGTGAGTGTTACTGAGTGTTGCTGTCATCAAGGATTTGATTATCATTATTTCTTTCAATCAGGTTCGTATTTGTAGGATGTGTTGTGTTCAAGTTACATTCCGTGTTTGTCAATCGTTGTAAAGATGACAGGTTTCATTCATCGATTCGTTTCTTACTGCATCAATAAACAGCTCGTCTTCTTCTTTATCTGAGACCTGACACACTGCATGCACGGGTTTTTTTTACACTGTCTTCCTTTAGCGGGACATTGACTTTTTCCAACGTGTGCTTTGTTTCCGCAGTAGTTGGATTTATGAATATGCTTGTATGTATCAGACGCTTCATATTTTTTGCTGCCTTTTCAATTGTGTAATTCGGTTTTTGTTCAGCGCTCTTTGAAACTGTTGCTTTTTATCTGTGCACTGCGTCAGTTCCGTGAGCCACGGTGTACATGCATCGAAGGTTCCCAGCTGTGCTGGTGCCATCTCGTGCTATGTCCATGGCTGTATTTAATGTTACCTTAGTCCTGGCACTTAAAACTTTCTCTCGCAGTTTCGCTGAGTTTGTGTCAAACACCACCCTGACCATCTCATCTTCCTCTCCATAAGCACAGTCCTTCATCCGTGAATATTTAGTGGAGTTTGCTATTGGATTGCCGCTGACGGACGGCCTTATATGGGCAGGCACTAAATTAGAAACGCCAGCGGCAGCCTGTCTATGAACTTAATTTAAAGTGTAGGTTTACATCGTGCTTTGTTTCAGTAGCAGAACTCATGAATATGGTTGTATATGTCACTCGCTCGCTTCTTATTGTTTCGCTGCCTTCTCAATTATATAATGCATGTTTTCTTCAGCGCTTTTTTGAGGTCTTCCTGGTTTTCTATGTACTGCGTGATTACGTGGGAGGCGTGATGATGTCACACGAAACTCCGCCCCACGGCGTTGAAGCTCATCTCCATTACAGTAAATGGAGAAAAACTGCTTCCAGTTATGACCATTACGCGTAGAATTTCGATATAAAACCTGCCCAACTTTTGTAAGGAAGCTGTAAGGAATGAACCTGCCAAATTTCAGCCTTCCACCCACACGGGAAGTTGGAGAATTAGTGATGAGTGAGTGAGTGAGTGAGTGAGTGAGTGAGTGAGGGCTTTGCCTTTTATTAGTATAGATCACACAGATATACACTGCTCAAAAAAATTAGGAAACTCATGGTTTTGCCACAGACATTTGCTGTCTCTTTATCCTTCCTGACTGATTCTTCTCTAGTTTTGTGTTTTGCTTGTGTCCTTGTCATTACTGGTAGCATGAGGCGATATCTGCATCTGATTTAGCTTGCAGTTAGTTTAGGTCCTCCACAATAGAACATCCATACACATCATTGTTAGAGGGCTTGCTGTGTCTCTGAGCACAGTCTGAAAAGCGTGAAGGAGATACCATGAGACAGGCTGTTACTCCACTGTACTGTACATATCTATATCTACATTTATATATACCTTTCTCTCTCTCTTTCTCTCTCTCTCTCTCTCTCTCTCTCTATATATATATATATATATATATGTAATTTGGTTTATTTAAATTAAGGTAAACTGAATGTAAAATTACATGTATTTTATAGCCAAAAATTGACATATTTCTGTAGTTACAGTGACAAAATAAGTAAATAACTATGTGAATTATGTATTACCCATATTTAATTTTGAGTCCACAAAGAGAATGAACTGCAAAGTGTCACATTTTAAGAGCTGCATAATAGAAATAGATAATACTCTATTCACGCACCTACATTATGCTCACATCTTAATGTATGAGGCATACAGTATTTGCTTGAACAGCTCCTTTGAGGATTTAAGATAAATTTCATTAATAGCTGCCAATTAGTGAATACAGTGAGGGTAGGTCAAATCCTCAGTATTTTGTTTCTCAGCTTGCTAATATACCTGTCCAACTCAGCTGGCATTTACAGCTGTCTGACTCCTCCAGTAATTAACTGATTTCATTTGCCAAGCTTGTGACGTTGGCAGGTGAATTTCATTCAAGGAAGATCACCTTTTTTTCTCCCTTTTTATTAGTTTAATAAGAATACATTACAGTTAGTATGTACAGAACAACTGAATATATCATAAACAGTACAATATTTTATATCAAACTCAACTTCATCCCATCTGGGAAGTTATGTAATCAGGTAATCTATTATGTAGCTGTCACTCAAAGATACTGCAGCATCTAGAAGGTTAAGAGTGGCCCATAATGCTTATGTAAGAACAACATTAATAAAATCCTGAAAAATTCTAAGGAAGCTTTGGATGATTTCACAAATGGAAAATTAGATTTTTTTCTAATATTAAACAGAATAAGACATTCATTTTCTATTGTATTATAAAAGATGAATTGGGATTTTTCAAATTGAATAATATAGGTTGACAAGCAAGCAATATAGTGAGAGGCATCACAAAACATTTTCACTATTCAGTTTTATTCCTTCTGATAATACTTCTGTCAACACTACTGAAATGGGATTAACAGTAACTGCGATTCCAGTATGATCAGATAGGTAGTGAAAAGATTTTTTCCAGGATGGTGTAAGTGTGGACAAACAGAACGCATTGCCAAGTAAGGTGGGTGCTTGTTGACATCATTTACAATTAGGGTCTTAGTTGGGTATATTTTAAATAATCTGAGATAAGTGCATGCAGTGCATAGTGTTTCACTAAATTACAGCAGAACTACAGACCGATGAAGACCGTATATTGTTAATTGCTGAGTTCCAATCTTTATTTGAAATTCTAATTGAAAGGCCCAATGATGACACATGTCTTTTAAGTTGGAACATTTTGGAAGAGAGCAATAAAATGTACAGTATATCCCATATATATTTATCACTGCAAAACAGTATAGATTCTGTTATTGATGTTAAAATGAAATTTTGGAATTACATACAATTAAGAAATTAATTACTAGAAAATTATATATGAGACATTGATCAAAAAATATAAACATATTATCAATTAAGAAATCTACAATGCTCTGAATTTCATGAATCATTTACGAATTAGCAAATTAAGAATGATTGTAAAAGATCATTATATGAATAGGCGCAACTAATATTAACATGTCAGATTTAAAATGTGCTCTACATTAGACCCATATTCTAAGCAAATGTTAAATAAACTGTTGGTATTTAAGGGAAAAGAGTAAAGCATATAAAGAGGAGACTTTCTTTACATACCTAAATAAGCTGATATACAGTAGTTTTTTTTGCTTCTCTGCAGAATTTTAAAATACATACAGTACAATGGTGATCTAGAAGTAGAAGTAGAGCATCATGCTCCCCTCGGCTTTAGATATCTGTAATATAGATTTTTTTTCATCTGTGACCTCTTTGCATTGCAAATGAACATTGCTACAATTGTGTCTAATCTTGTAATGATGAATTTATTCAACATACAGGAATACCTTGAAAGGTACAAAAACGTTTACGGGATTTTCATTTTGACAATGTTAAGTATGCCAGCTAATGTAAAATGAAGAGATGATCAACTATTAATGCCTATCTTAACTTTTCCATAGATAGTTTTCTTTTATGTGTGACAAATGTGATATAATTACTGCAATATTCTAAAGGTCAGCATTGTGTACTTCCTGGCTGTCCAAGTTAGTGGGTACAGGTACAACCAAAAGACCCTAGCATTATTTTCTGTCCCTACCTTAGGCTCTAGGAAAAACTAGGGAACATAAAGTATCAGGACCAAGAGTCAGTGGGACAATAAGGAAAGCAAACACTGCTTGAATTTACAAGTAAAGAGGTGTGTTTATTGAAGAGAAAAAAAGTTCCATAGGGAAGATATCCAAATAATAAAGCACACAAACAATACAAAAATTAATTAAGATTAACAAAAAAGCAATGTTGTTGTTGTGCCACATAGCACAAGCCCTACAAAAAAATCTTCCAAATAAAAAAAAAATCAGCCCTTAAGTTAAAAAAAAAAAAAGGAAAGCTGGCTTGTCCTGGCAAATCTGGATAATGGTCTATTCCCCTGCCTAAAAATCACCCTGTACCACGTGGCTGGTGATAAAACCTGATTTTAACCCAGGTCAACAAGTTTAACACCCCTCTCTCTCTCCCTGGTCACACGCCTAGCTTGTCTCTGACATTTGCACGCATACATTGCCAACTCTTCACAACACCCTACATCACATCCTGTATACTCGCGACCGCTGCCCGTCATACTCCAGGTATTTACTATGCAGTACCATAATTCCCAAACACAATGGTTGCACCAGAAGAACACTGGAATTAAGAACTGTTGGCAGTAGGCACATGTCTCCACCAGAGGGCTCCTCTGATTTGCCACCCCAAGCCTGATAATCCATTAGTCAGTTACTCCTTTAACCAGTACACTTTCTGTAATGTTATTTGTTCTGAAACCTGACTAAAACTTATCAAGAATAAAATGTTGATTCAAGTAATCATTAATTACTGCTTTTTCTAGAATTTTACTTAAGAAAGGCAGGTTAGAAAATGGTCTGAAGTTGTCAAAAACAGAAGAGTTGAGATTATTTTTCTTGAGCTGGGGTTTAACAACTGCAGTGTTAACACAGTCATGGAAGACCCCCCATATGTGATGATGAGTTCACCATGTCAAGTAACTATCAATTACCACATTGGAGACTTCTCTGAAGAAAAAAAAAGGCAAATAGAGCTCAAAACTGAAGGTCGAGCATCTAAATTAAAAGATTGTTGGGCAAATGTCATTACAAAATAATTATGAAAAACAAGTTGTTGCCACTAAGCAAGGCTCTATAACAAAGAAATTAGTTTTTTTTTTTTGCTTTTTAAGGTTTATTTTCATAGAGCGATTAGGATACCCAACTGTTTTACAAGACACAGTGAAAAGAAGCAAGTGTCCACTGCAGTTGTTGGCCGTGGGCAACCCACATAGAAACCATCAACAAGATGACTTTGACTATATGAAAACAAACAAAATAGCATAGTGTACAAAAATAATTAAACAACAATTTGTATAATCTAAACAAAACCAACATTAAGATCATTAAGATGTGGGTTCTGAACTTGCTCATTCATATTATTTGGATGGTTCAAATAAATACATTGCAGTAAAGGTGTTACGCCAGACACAAAAAAACAAGACAGGTTCTGAAAACCTGCACCACCCATGTGTTTACTTTAGAAAATATATTTTTTTATTGAAGACTAAGAATTAAATTTTCAAACAAAACACAACTGTTTATATCCATCCATCCATTATCTCAACTACAGGGTCACGGGGGTCTGCTGGAGCCAATCCCAGCCAACACAGGGCGCAAGGCAGGAAACAAACCCCGGGCAGGGCGCCAGCCCACTGCAGGGCGTGTACACACACACACACACACACACACACCCACCCACCAAGCACACACTAGGGACAATTTAGAATCACCAATGCACCTAACCTGCATGTCTTTGGACCGTGGGAGGAAAACAGGGATAACATGCAAACTCCAGGCAGAGAGGACCCGGGAAGTGAACCCGCGTCTCCTAACTGCGAGGCAGCAGATAGTCATTCACCAGAAAATTCCCAATAAATAAACAGAGCCAAAACACAAAAACTAAAACCGAGCTGGGACAAAAAAACAAGAGTGAAAATCAAAATATTAAATACTAAATAATCCATGAGCACTGGTTCACTGGGTAAATATGCATTTCGAACAATATCATTTTTTATCAACTTGTATCAGGAGGCAATCCCTAGCATCCAAATGTCCACCCAGGCAACTCATTGCCCATTTATAGCAACTTTCAACATGTGGATGTTACGCAGTTACAAAAAAATCCTTTTTTACAACTCAGTCCTGATAAAACAGAAATCTTATTAGTTGGCACCAAATCTGTCCTCTCTACCCTTTTTGGGCTAAAAATTGACAGTGATGGGATCCTGGTTCAAAACTCATCATCAGTTTGTAATTTTGGTGTCATCTTTGATCAGCTTCTCACTTTTCAATCACACATTAGCTCAACAGTACAGACATCCTTTTTTCATCTTTGCAACATTTCTCAACTGCATTCTTTCCTCAGTGTGAAATAACCTGAGACACTCATTCATGCTTTCATCACTACCCTTCTGGACTATTGCAATGCTTTGTTTTATGGCCCCCCGACTAAATAGATCAATAGATTACAATATGTTTTAGAATTCTGCTGCTTGTTTACTTACACACACTAAAAAATCTGCTCACATCACTTCTGTCCTCTATGATTTACATTGGTTACCAGTTTCTTCAAGAATCAAATATAAAATTAGCCTTCTCACCTTTAAAGCCCTTCATGGCTTAGCCCCTCATTATCTGTCGGAGCTGCTGCTTCCTTACACTCCTGCCCATGCATTACGATCATCGGATGCTAAGTTACTCACTGTACCTAAATACAGGTTAATAACTATGGGTGGCAGAGCTTTCAGAGTGATAGCCCCTAAAATCTGGAATTCTCTCCATCTCAGTCTTCGCGATAAAAATCTATTAATAATTTCAAACTTCTGTTGTGAATTTCCCTTTGGGATTAATAAAGTATCTATCTATCTATCTATCTATCTATCTATCTATCTATCTATCTAAAAAAACATCTTTTCAATGAGTATTATTCTTTTTCATATATATAATTTCTACCGTCTTGTTAATGTGTGTATTGAATTGTAAAGAGTCCTTTTGTGTATGAAAGGCACTACATAAATAAAATGTATTATTATTATTATTATTATTATCCAGCAGACATTGACCTCAACATGTTCTGTATGACCCAATCAACTCTCCAATTGGTCCAATAAGCCAGTATTAGAGTTTAATTAGATGCATCATTTCTGCCACCAATTCTCAGTGTTCATCTTACACCACAATCTATGAGTTGCCTTTCCAAGAATTCAACAAAATTCTTTATTTTTGTTTAAGCTATTAATCTTAGGACAAACTAACTTCCTTTTTTGCTTCACATTTCATGCAAAGGTTTATCCCTTGCTTATTAACACAAGAGTACTGTACATAACAAAATGTCCAGTACCAAACAGCTACTTTAGTGGGTGAGAATCAGTCAGTAGGACACATTGAACAAGATTTCAAGGGAAATAATTAGAAAATCAGAAGCAGAAGTTTCAGGAGAACACATCTCGCCCTTTGTAATAAACATACACCTTTTGCAAATTTATTAGAAACTAAAGCTTGTTGGATCATTTTGACCTGACAGTCTGTTACCAGTGCAAGGCTAGCTTATTAAGCAAGTTCAATTAAATAAGTGAATCTGATTTTAAAAATGAATAATTGGTGTTTTATTTAGAGAACAAAATTCTATGAGCTTTGACAAGAGGACATTGCTTATTATCCATTAGCAAAAAATATATATGCTGAATAGTTTCACAATTTGTGGTTCTTTATTTCTTTAATTTTGTGTACAGTATTTTATATTTCCTAAATTAATAGGGTCCCCAGATATGTATGTCTTTGTCATCCAATTTATGACATTGCATGTGGTCAACAGTAATATTTGCATACTCCATGTCCAAGACAATTACTTACTATGGAAATTCTATTCTTTTTTAATGCTACATGTGAGAGTTTCTTCAACTTTTACTCTGTTGGCACATGCTCTCAGCACATTCTGAAAATGACTGAATATGAAGTGGAGGGGTTATTTTTATTTAGATTTTTGCATGTCTTTGTGCCAATCACTTCTATTTTTTTATTGAGCTCCCTTCAAACAGTGGGGTTATTCAAAGAAACCTGCCTTCTCATGTCCTCACCAAATGTTGAGAACATGCTAAAAAGAATAACTTGGGACTGAGTAGTTTGAGTAAAAGTGGTTATCAAGTTAGCAGCTGAGGCTGTTACTACTGTTTTGTTTGTTGGCAGACATTTTTTCAAATTAATAATATGATGAGGCAGTTCTGATTTTATGCTTTCATGTCAGTGCAGAGTTTTAAGTAATGGCAATTTTAGATGAAGTTTGAATGGTCTTTAATCATCTTTATATTGTTACTGTGTACAGCTACGGGTACGGTCTCATGTAATGTGGAATTTCTGCAGTGTTTTCCATGTTTGTGAAGTTTTCTGTGTATGCATGTCTTTTTTTCTCCAAATCGTCCTGTTGCAGAGTTGTATATGAAAATACAGCACGATAACAGCGACCATGTGTATGGTCTACAGGTAAGTTCAACTGGGAGTGACAGGAAAACCATATCACTGTACAATTAAACATTTTGACGATTTCATTTGAGACCAGTATTTTGTACTTGTATATACTTTTCAGAGAAAAATTACATTTTTTAAACAAATAAAATATATTAATGATTCATTGTGCACTTTAACGATACATGAAGTATTTTATGAATATACGTAAAACCTTGAGGCACCATCCGTTTCCCACATAAATATAAACATACAACCAAAACTTTAATACACAACCATGAAAGTGAAAGTACTTTAGCTATTAAAAATGGCAAAAAATGTTATTAATGTTTGAGCTTTAGATGATGAGTAATCGGCAGCTCCCATAAAGAAGTGAATTTTTAGGGTTTTTTAACATGGAAGCTGTTCTTCAAAAATTGAACCAACATATTACATAAGATATATAATTTGGTGCAGTGGATAGCATTGCTTTCACCATATAGGCATATACTTAATAAACATATTATGGAATAAAAAGTCTGAGATATCCAACACCCTACCTGTAAAATAATCTGTTGTGCAGTGGTACTGTGGGGTCATATGCACAGCAAGAGGTCTTGTGAGTTCGTGCTCTGACAACTGCTCCATTAATATAAGATTTTTTTTTTTATCGTTCAATTGTGATAATAGATCTTATTATTTTCTTATATAATACGCTACTGTGGCTGTTCATTTGTCTGTCCAGGATTTTAAATCACCTGTAGCTCGCAAACCGTTTCACCTATTAACCTGAAATTTGGTAAATATATACTACATGACGTCTACTAACCACTTTTGGGGTGATGATTTTTATTACCCTTTTTATTTATTTTTTTTATTGTAGAATCAACTCTTGGCAGCGCGCAGCAGGGCGGCCATGCGGCGAATGCGTACAAGCGTCATTCTCATTCCCTACCACCTTCACGGTCACTTCCCCCTAACTCTTCATATCTTTAATCATTCTTAAGGCAGATTGTGGAGCTTAAGTGAAAAATTAAGAAAAACGTACTAAGTAATTGCAACATAAAAACTAACTTAATCAGTTTTAATGCGAAAACATGCAGACAAAAGAAGGGAAGCAACAGGCCGCTAGGGTGGAGAAAAGAAGAGCTACTCAGGAAGCAGCAAGTACATCAACCTCTGAGCAAACAAATGCTAAGTATACAGAGAAAGAGGATGAAAACTATGAATTTTCAAGTCAAGTGTATTCACTGCATGTTAACTTGCAGTGTGCCATTACTAGTCTATGTATAATGCGAAGTAATGACTCACTCATCAACAAAAAACACTATTTCCTGCTTAGTTAAAAAGTTGAACTTTGTAAAGAAGATACTTCTAGGAGAGTAGGCATCCACTAAGAAAATAGACATTTCAGTATATGAATATTTAGGTTTAAAACACTTTCACTGGTTTGGTTGAAATTTGGTAGTAGTAATTAGGGATGCTGTGCCCAGTGATGTATTCTTAGGCAGAGCATCCTTTTTTATGCCTTAGCTGTGATTGCGTGGAGAAATGGGGGTGTGCAGTTCATGCAAATGAGCACAGGAATCAGAACAGTGCCACCGTACAGGCTGAGGCTGTAATCCTGTAGAGAAATGGGGCTGGCGCTGAGTGAGGAAGGGCAGCTGCCCTGCAAAGGATACAGAGATGAAGTGGCAAGCTGCTTGGAAAATGAAATGTAAAGTGGAAGAAGGAAAGTTAGGTGAAACTTAAAGAAGATGTGGTTAGCAGGTGGCCTCTGTAATGGTGCAGGTCACTTCAGCGCTGCCAGCTACATCCTGGGAGACTCTTGATCCCACCACAGCTGATAACGTACCTGAGGGATAAGCCAGCGGATGAGGACACAATACACGTAGCAAGAGGTAAGCGCATAAAGTTTATCAGTGCTTTTATTAAAAAGAATCCAAAAAACAGTGTCCAAAACAGTGGAGTGATCAAAATAAATAAATAAGCCAATAAAACAGTGAAAACCCATATGTTTAAAAGCAAGACTTAAAATGAGAATAAAAATCAGCAGTCACCAGCTCAATGTTCCTTCCGCTTATAGACAAGCCCAACACAACTATCTCTCTGTCTCTTCATCTCACCCCATTACTCCCTCAGCTGGCGGAGACTTCAGCAGCCGCAATTCTCACCAACCTGACCCCTGTCTTGGCTGCCACAGGCAGCATCGACCAGATCGCTTGGGGTCTGTTGTACTCTCATCTTCCTTCTCCCTCACTCCAGAGGATTCCACCTTGATTGCATCTACTCCACTACAACTATTCAGTGGGGATTGTCCACCCCTAGAGCACCAATCCTTTGCAGAGCCAGCAACTGTGTTGCCTCTCCCCGCACTGGCTAACTGGCTGGTCTTATCTATCCACCCCAATGCTGTTCAAATGGCTCTGCTTCTGTTCTGTCTTTCATCCCACCTTCTGTCCTGTGCAGGTTCCCCTTATACCAATGTTCCAAATAGGGCACAGGTGCAAATGCGTTGTACCCTTCGAGATCTTAATGGGCCACCAACCTGACACTGTCACTTGCATGTGTCTTTGCGATCAGGCAGGCACCTCCAGTCATCCTCTGAGTAAAGCAAGCTCACATCCAGTTAGAGCCTGCACTAGGCACAATTACATACTTAAAATGTACATAGCACTACAGGCCACTTATCACAGCCTCCTTGGGTACATGCAGTACTCCAGATTCTGTCAGTTTTTTCTTGCTCCACAGGATGTGGTAAAATAAACACAAATTCAAACCACATTGGACTTCTGAGCACACTTATATACATACGCTTCAAAGAACGGGGTGTTTGGAATGGCACAGTGGTTAAAAAAATATGCAATATTGTGGAGAAATTGGTTGGCCCCTTTGAGATCAGACTGCGACGTGCCACTACACTCCCTACAACAAAAATCGGGAGTGACGACATGCCTTGGTCAGTTTAAACATTTGCATCAGTTTGGTTTGGACATTTGCAGAGGTGAGATTCTGAGTATATTGGGAGAAGGATGCTAAGGATAGAGCTGCCAGAGAACAGGAAAAGTGGAAGGCCTAAGAGTAGGTTTATGGATGTGGTGAGAGAGGACATGCAAGTGAGGGGTGTGACAGAGCAAGATGTAGAGGACAGAAAGATATGGAAAAAGATAACCCACATTGGCGACCCCTAACGGGAGTAGCCGAAAGAAGAAGTATCAATGAATGGGTCTTCACTGAACAGAACATAGAAGATGTGAACATCCATCCATCCTCTTCCGCTTATCCGAGATTGGGTCACGGGGGCAGCAGCTCGAGCAGAGATGCCCAGACTTCCCTCTCCTCTGCCACTTCTTATAGCTCTTCCAGGGGAATCCAGAGGCGTTCCCAGGCCAGCTGGGAGACATAGTCCCTCCAGCGTGTTCTGGGTTTTCCCCGGGCTCTCCTCCCGGTTGGACGTGCCCGAAACACCTCACCAAGGAGGGGTCCAGGATGCATCCTGAATGTGAACATTGTACATGGTATTATTTCTCTTCACCTGTTCTTATCTGTACAATGCTTAAAGCGTTCAGTTCATTACATCGCCAATGTAAACGTTCAGCCTGTAAATTTAATGGTGTATGTAATAAGTCAAAGGAAACTACAATTCAATGTACAGTCGACCCTCGATATATGACTGGCCTGACATGCGAACAACTTGGTTTTATTTCAACAGTGGCACCAAAATTTTTAAATAAAAGTTTTGAATTATGACCAACATCTTGTGTTACGTCACCCTCATTAAGGACACCTGTCGTCACCTGTATAAAAGACACCTGTCCACAGAATCAATCGTGATTGTAAACAAACAGCCGCAGAGCATGACAACTGTTGGTGCGATTGTTCAAAAATGGAAGGAGCACAAAATGACCATCAATCGAGCCCTCAGATACATGTGTTTGTGGGACGTAATTTCGGTCAGTGCAGTGATTTATATAATTTATTTCAATAATTGCTAAGGAAGAAAGAGAAGGTAATGAAGGTAAAGAAAGTGCTCACAATCGAAATGAAGAAGAAAATTGTGTGGAAATATGAGAGTGGCGTTTAGGGATTTAGAGATGTATGACCAATCTTTCTATCTTTTATTTAAAGTTATTTTTTCTACTGTTGAAATAAACCTACCATTGAAATGATACTGTTCTGAGACTTTTCATTTCTTTGTCATTGGACAAACTTACAAAATCAGTGAGGGGTCAAATAATTATTTCCTCCACTGTATATGACTGGCCTGACATGCGAACAACTTGGTTTACGACCAAAATTTTTGTTTTGAATTATGACCAACATCTTGTGTTACGGCGCGTGATGCGGTCACGTGATTGTAAACAAACAGCCGAGAGCATTCGTCAGTCGGAGCCCAGATACATGTGTTTGTGGACGTAATTTCGGTCAGTGCAGTGATTTATATAATTTATTTCAATAATTGCTAAGGAAGAAAGAGAAGGTAATGAAGGTAAAGAAAGTGCTCACAATCGAAATGAAGAAGAAAATTGTGTGGAAATATGAGAGTGGCGTTTGTATGACCAATCTCGCTAATACGTACAGCATGTCGAAATCCATCATCTCGACAATTTTACAAAGAAAAGATTTGTATAAGGAAGCTCCTTCCAAACAATAACCACCTTCCATTTCATTCTTCTCCTCCTCCCTTCCTGCAAGCCAAAGATATCAACTTAAATGGTGAGTACAGCATGAAATTGTTGTTTCTGGTAGGCTATGAACTTTTTATAACTTTTTGGTTAGTACATTAGAAAAAGTATTGGTGTTTTGGTAAATTATGCGCATTATACAACCCTTTTTTATTATGAAAAGGTTAAGTAAGTGTTGCTGTGGGAGGTTCGGAACGCATTATGGATATTTCCATTATTTCTTATGGGAAAAATAGTCGTGACTTAACAACCAACTTGAGTTACAACCATCCCTCGCAAACGAATTGAGTTCGTAAGTCAAGGGTTCACTTTTATTTCACTTTTGATTTAAACAACCTAAAACTTTGTAACAATACAAGATTACAGATCAAAGCATTAGATTCAAATCAGACTAAACTACCATTTTTATAAGAACGGTTACAGGGTGAAATATTTATACCCAAAATTCCTATTATTCATACCATTCAGTTACCTCAAAAATGGTGTTTTTCAATGGATGTCAACAAAAGCCAAGTGACTAGGAAAAACAAAAATTGATCTATAAGAGGAATGTTTTAGTAATATGCAATGGTATGTCACATGTTTAAGAGTAAAGAGCTCTAGTGAAATAATAATATTAGCCTCTGGGTGGGGAAAAAAACAAAAAAGAAATATATATTATATAGAAAAATACTCCCATATGGAATAAGTTACCAAGTAGTGTACTAGGCAGAGGAACTTTATGGACCTTCAATGCTCAACTTTGTTATTTGGGAAGAATTAAGTGAATAGAACTGACAAGCTTTGTGGGACTGAATGGCCTGTTCTTGTCTAGATTGTTCTAATGTTATCACCATGCTGATGACACTTGTCAGTGCCATTACAATAGTGATACAAACAACAAAAATCCATTAGCACTCACACCTGGTGAATCCTGGTGCAGTGACAGTATAAGCTACACTGGTTCATAATTATGTCACAACGTTTTCACGTCAGAGGATTTTTGCTTTGTGGCATTAGGGCTTTGGGAATCACTGCTACTAAGGGGTTTACGGCATGTGATTATAGAACGAAGTACAGATAAAGGGGTTTAGAGAATGTGTCTATAGTAGTCTAGAGTATTACTGACACATTATATGTTCCATTACAGAAGAATAACATAGCATGATATTTACTATATTGTTGGATAATACATTCCACACTTCTACACTCAATATTTACTTCAATATTTTCTCTGTATAAAATACTATCGGTAGTTTTGCATCCCCTTTCATAGCATGACGGACAGTGCAAAGGTTTCAACCAGTCAGACTGTTCCTGGTGCTTCAGTGACATTCAAAGCTTCATTTCCCATCACTCACATGACAATGGAGCTTTGATACATGGCTTTGACACAGTAAGCTTTAATACGGCGATACATGTTTCGAAAACCTCAGAGTCAAATGTCTCATCACTACTTGCTAGTACATTTTTTCCCCAACAGAAACAAATTTTAACAGTTCTTCCTTATATGATGGTCCCGAGAACTTAATAACATGCTGTTAAACTAGTCATATCCTAAACATTAGAATTAGGTACTCTGAGAATCTCTTTTTGGTCCCAGAAGAGAAGTTGTCTTTTTGCATGACCTTTGGAGGTCAGAGCACAGGGTCAACCATTGTACAGCACCCCTGGAGCACTTTTCAGGTTAAGGGCCTTGCTCAAGGGCCCAAAGGAATACGATCATCTCAGTAATAGGATTTGAACAAGCAATTTTCCAGATACTTAGCCTCAGATATGTTGAAAATCGTACCAAATCATAGTCTTTGAAGCCGAATATCAGTATGCAAACTGGAAAATAAAATTTTTAAGGATTTACTAATATCAAAAACAAGAAAAGAGGGAAGAGTTTGGTAAATGTTTAAATCAAGAAATAAAGGAAACGCTATAAGAGGAGAAAACAAGAATCAAAGCCAAATTTGAAACAATGTCCCCACCTTGAATTTTTCCAGTTAGCCTGTGAATCAGATGGAAAACAGATATTGCATGGCAGAAGAATAGCTGGGAAGCAGAAACACTAATTGACTTTTAACACGACAGCAGTAGTCTTCTACTACCTATGGAGTGGGAGCCTGCATTGGATCCAGTGATGTTGGAAAAGACCTGAGGTGCTCTTTGACTTAAAAAAGGCTGAATCCAATGTGAAAACAGTCACAGAGGAATGGATCATTTTTCTTAAAGCAAATCATATTCATGTCCTGTAATACAGCAAAGGTGCATTACAGTGTACAAATATGAAAAATAAATGTTACCGTGAGGTTTATATTAAAATGAATGCTAAAGTTCTAAGTTGTCATATGTTTTTATAGTGATGCATTAATGCAGTTATTACAAAACTATCACAGAGCCTACAGCTCTCATCATTTCGTTTTGGTACTTATTATTATTTTCCTTTTCTCTCAAGGATAATTGAATTGCACAGAAATTTTTTTTTCAGATTTTTCATTTATTTTGGACTTTTGGGTGAGATAAAATGTCTACAATTTGAAAATTAAAGTAATTTGATTTTTGCAATCATTTTTCACACCCATTATCCATTAGTTTAGAAGCTTGGAAATCATCTGTGCCTTGCTAACTTCTGCCGCAATGTGATAATGAGTTTTCAGGTTAAAAGAAAAAATTTGGGAGGAAACTGTAACTACTTATATCATTCTCTAGAGAATGTGCAGAATATTTTAATCAAACAATTGCTGAAATGTTTCAAAAGATACAATTGTTAAATCCCTATTGTAAATAGGCTGAAAAAGTTCTTTGCAAATGTTTAGAAATGTAAAGTATGTATGTACTGGTAAAAATAATATAAATTATACATATACAGGCAATATTCAGACTCCCTCACTTTTATCATGTTTTGTTATGTTGCAGCCTTGAGCTAAAATTGCTGAAATCAATTTTTGTCCCACACCGAGCAACACTCAATAGCCCAGAATGACAAAGTGAAGACAGTACTTTAGAAATGTTTGCAAATTTATTAAAAAATAACAAAAAACTGAAATATCACAGTATTCAGACCCATTACTTAATGCTTAGTTGAAGCACATTTAGCAGTGATTAAAGCTGGGCATCTTCAGAGAATCTTGTTTCTCACAGTCTGGGAGTCCTTTTGCTGTTTTTAAAAAACTCTAGGCAGGTTTTCATGTGTCTTTTACTGAGAAGAGGCTTCTTTCTGACCTCTCACTCAGGGGGAGTGTTACAATGATAGTTATCCTTCTGGAAGTCCCTCACATCACCATAGAGGTTCTCTGGAGCTCAATCAGACTGACTGTCATGTTCTTGGTTGCCTCTCTTATCAAGGCCCTTATCCACTGATTGTTTAGTTTGGCCATGCAGTCAACTTTAGGTAGAGTTGTAATTGTTCCAAACATTGTCCATTTAAAAATTCTGAACTGTGTTCTTGGGAACATTCAATGCTGCACATTTTTGTAGCCTTAGACTTCCCCAGGTCTGTGCCATGACACAATCCTGTCTCCGAGCACATTTACAAAACAAAAGACGCTGATGGAGAGGTGCGAATGAATTTAAGGTGGGCCAGGATTACAAGATTTTTCATAGGCTTCAGGGATTCTAGTGTTAACAGAACAGAAAAATTTGAATTATCATAAGCTGCCCTAATTCAGGGTGTTCATAACAAATGTAATAAGTTACTTCATGAGGTAGAAGAACATAATAAACAAGACTAGCTATGCCAGATATTTGAAATATTTTTGGGGGGATTTTATTGATTTTATTAAAATCAAATAACATTCCATACAAATAAGTCAAGTCTTACAAGACTTTGAGAAAGAGAACTAGGCCAGCAGAGTAAAACTTTAAGTTAGTAAAAATAACTAAACAGATTAAGTAATAAATGAATAAAAACATAGTAAAAAAAAGATATTTGAAATATTAAAATGTGCACTTCAATTTGAATTTGTAAAGTCTAAATATCCTTGATTGTAATCCAATTTGTCATTTTCCCCCTCTGATAAAGGTCTAGAGAGGGCCACATACCCAGTAGAGATTTAAAAAAACATCATATGTGTAATCAATAATCTTGGAATAGTCGAAAATGATACCCAATATGCTTATGTTTAAAATTTGAAATTTTTAACCATCTGGGAGTGACTCTTAGAAGGCTAGAACCACTGGTGTTGAATCAGATATTAAAAATGTTATACAGTATGTGTGAATAGCAACCTTGAAACAGCATAAAATGACACCCCACATGCATACATTAGTCATTCCCATTTTTTCAAAGTTTTACAGGGGTTGAGTGGTGAACCCCTGGTGTTGGCTGATGTGGCATACACAACCTCAAGTCCTTCTGATAATTTTTTTTTAGGAAACCTATTGGTTTACCCTTCATCATAAGGGTGTAATTTCCAGCATAAAATACAGTCCAGAAATGACGTAAAAATAAAGCTTTTTGGGTGTAGAGGGCCCAAAATGCTTGATGTCTTACATCTATAGATGACTCAAATGGTGTATCGAGGGGATTTTCTTGTACCGGTGACTCTTAAGTTGACAAATCAATAACTAAATTGATTTCAAAGTGTTCATAAGTAATTAAATGTAAGAACAGGTAAAAGGACTCTCTTCTGTACATATTCATAAAATACTGGCTTGCACTGTAATAAGGTTCCTTTCCCAGTGGAAGGGGTGAGTAATCAGAAAATGTACTTATTATTAAAAGAAAAACTCTTTATAATATATCACTGGCAGAACAAAACTGGTCTTTGCCAGCAGGTTTGAGAGCAATGCAAAAGGAGACGGTAGCTAAATTATACAGTACTTTACAAATTATAATTATAAGTTACAAATGAGTTTCCATGGGCTAAAGGGAGATGGATGCCTCAGAAAGCATTAAAAATGTCCGCTTAAATGCTGCAAAAATGCAAATTTAAAGTAAGAGGCAAGTGCAAGAGATATTGTGGCTGGAGGCACAAAGTCTGGAAGTAAAATAGGATAACTTGAGTTAATGTTACTGGAGTACTTGGAAGCAATCCTCATAAAATCCAGAACATGCAAAAGTTACAGTAGATACGACTTAGTGTTGTGAATTGGCAGTGCTAGCTGTTATACAACTTTGAGCTTAGTGAAACGTTTACCACCACCATTGTCAATGATTTAAATCTTTACTATTAAATCCATAGTGAGCGTAATAACACTATACAGAAGTAACATAAAATGAGCTTTGAAACAGATAAAATAAAAATAGTAAGTAAGTGACTATATGCTCATTTTAGGCTTTGCTATGCCAATCTTTGGTGTATTTATCAAGTTAGTGTGAGTGAGAGAGGTGTGTACTGGGATGGAATGGCGTCCCTTTAAGGATGAACTTCCTTAGGTTGGCTGGATAAGATTGGATTGGATGAGAATTTTTGCTCAAAAGGTGTACCCTGATTCTTGTCACCGAAAAAGGAAATCTGGTTTGCTCCTAGAAATTGTGCAGCTAAAAAGCTTTGAGAAAACTGAACTCAAAGTCACAGAGCAGCAGAACTTTACAGATCTCCAGGCTCATGATGGTTTAAATCTTTATTCAACTGTATTCTGGCTTGCTCATTCTGATAAAGCTCAAAAATATAACAGTATAAGTGATGAGGTCTGCAAAGAGCTGCCCAGGTTCTTGATGAACTGGTGAAAAAGCTTAAAAGTGTCTAAACTAGCAGGAATGATGAACGTATCCTGAATATCCTCAAAGCTCCACAACAATGTTTGGGCTACCACACCCACTCTTAAACAACAGGAGGGATTATGCAGCTGTCTCTCCAATAGGAGTGTGATGATTATGCTCTAATAACTCCAATTTGTGGCAATGTTGGAGATCCAGTGTAAACAATTAGGACATATTGCTTACTACTGCCACCTGATCTTTTCTCTGTCCCATCCACTCCCTTAACATTCACACCACTGGCTCCACCTGACACTGTTCACTGTTGGCAGATCCAAGCCAAGATCAGACTTTGGAGCCAAAGAGAACTTTGGTGATAAGTCTGAGTTCCATTGAAGACTCTAACATAGAACTACTAAGATTTAAGTTGCAAATCTTGACATCCCTGCCTCTGTGGATTGGGGATGTGCTCTTTGAGTACTTGAAAACTCTAAAATGTTGATGGATGGAATTTGTAGAAACTTGCTGTATACTGTACATGGGAACATTAAAAAGTAAAAAAAAAAAATCTTACATTTGTTTGGAGTTGAAACTAATTAATTTACTTTGAAGTTAAACTGACAGCATATCAACTTCCTGCCAGCATTGCCATGCTTCTTAAGCATGTGAAGTTTCTTTCTTTATTCTTGGCACTTCACCTGCTTCTATTCAGACTTGTCTTAGATACTCAGTAAATTAAATTAAATTTAATTTGATTTACCTTGCAGTATATGTAAAGTATTTGTTTTTAGTCCAGCTACTGCAAAAAAAAACATACACAGAGCAAAGATTAAAGACCAATTTAGGACTTCTTTTCTGCCAAATACATTTCGAACAAAAAGTTACCATCTACAATAAAATACTTTCTCTGTTAAAGATCTTTTCCTTTAATGTTTTCCATGATGATATTCCGTTCCACAAGATTTTAATATGATTTTTTTTTCCGCTTTGAATTCTTTTCTTTTTTTACTTGCATCTGTTGTTTTCCCATTTCCTTTGTGAGAAATTTTTTGTATTTATGTAACAAAGCTTTTGTTCTCTTCAGTGCCACCTCTGTCAATCGCAGATTGCCTGAAGGTATAAGGTACAAATACACAAGCACAAACACATACGAGCACATCAAAAGTTTTCATATGAAAGTAGATTTTTATATATAAAAAAACAAAATACACATAAAGTTAGCAGCAGTTTGCTGGCATGATTTTTATGAATTGCATACAGAATTATAACAACTGAGTTTCCATAATTACTAAAGGATGTGGGCCCCGGCCGGGATGCCCCTTCTACATATACTCCGGGGGAGCAACCATGGGCGTCTCAGTACCTCCCCGGGGATGCTTGGTGGCAGCCTCCCTGGCTGATGTTGGTCCCTTAGTTTCCTGCAGGGCTCCATGGGAAATAGAGTTCTCCACAGCCCTGTTGGGATCTGGGGTGGCCGCCAGGGAGTGCTGCATGGGTCCATGACGTGGCCCATGACAACTATACAACCCCTCCCGGAAGTGCAATTAGAAACAGGTGATCAAGCAGGTGATTGATTCCGGGTGGGCTATAAAAAGGGACAGCATCCACCACTCAGGAGCCAGAATTGGGAGGAAGAGTACGAGGTTGCCTGGGAGGAGTGGTGGTTCCAGAGGAAGAGTGGTTGTTCTGTGATTTAAGTGCTTTTGGGACTGTGTGGTGGCTGGGGAGTTCACGGGGAAGACGTGCCATCCAGCTGAAGAAAAATAAAAGTGTGCTTGGGTTTTACACGTGCCTCTGTGCCAGGTTGGGTGCTATACAGCGTCCAATTCACAAGGGATAAACATCTACCAGAATAATAAAATCACAAATTGAACCCAGGCTATAGAACTTGATAAGAGGTATCTTCTCAAAAATCAATTATTTTCAAAGCTTGATTACTAAAGCCTCAACTACTGACTTAATTAATCATAACATTTTTGTGAACATATTTGGGATTATTTTGTCAGAACAGACATTTTACAATTATGAATGATGTGAACACAAAGTTTGAGTCATATAAAAATTGAACAGATCCATTTTTAGGTAAGGGTTGATGTCTATAACTGTGTTCAGAGTAACATCTTTGCTATGCAAGTCATATTATTGCCTCAGAGTTTTCTCCATCTTGTTGCATTCATGATACAACATGGCAAAGCAGGCTGCCACCAGCACTACAGGGGAAAGCTGTTTGTTTTCAGTGTGTCAAGACTGCCAGGGGTCTTGTGGTAGGTGTGGTATGGTACTGTCAAATATATTCAATGTGGGCTGATTTTAAAATGATTGTCTTTCTAAATAACAGTGATATCTGCCACAGTTTCTGGGACTGAGTTCCATAGTCATCCATCTTTTCTGAACTCACATATCCCAGTGCCCCAAAGCCTATTCCAGCAATGTTATGTATACAATGAGAGTCAGCCCTAGAAACGCCATGGGTTTTGTTGAGTATTTCTACTTGACCACATGTGATTGTTCAAGTGTTCATTTACTTTATAAGATCGAGAAAAGGGACCTGTTGGTATGTCTGTGCTGGGAAAATCAGACATTCTTTTACAACTTAGAAAAGATCAGGAAATGAATGGGCACAAGAAAAAAAAGTAGTCAGGAAAAGGGTAGGAGTCATTAATAGTGATTGAAAATGGCTCAGCGTTCAAAATGAAAAAGAAAGGCAAAAATTAAAGCAAAGGTCAAGATCAAAAAAAAAAACCTAAAAGAGTCACAACCAGTGCAAGCAAACAATTTTTAAAATTTTATTCCAAAGATAGAATGCAACTTGCAAGAATCAGGCAAGCAATAAACAGAAAAAAAAACAAAAGAGGAGTCAAAGTAATTAAATGAATAGTTAACTCACCTCAATAATTTAATTTTATTTTTATAATGTTTATTGCAAAATCAACGTTGTCATGATAATCAGAGTTTTTCTAATTTTCCATTATATGCTCAATGTAATTTCTTACCTGGATGTTTTTTTTATTTTTTTGGAGTGAAATTTTCCTTGTCCCTAGTTCCACTAGCCACTTTTTGGGTTGCTCAGACAGCCCCTTCAATGTTGCAGTGATCTCATTATGTCTCTCTGATGTGTACACATGTGCAGCTTAGACTTCCACCTTGGGGCTTGAAGGCCACTTTTTTTGTGACTCAATTTAAATGGTGTGTGAACTTAAAAAAACTCGCCATATTGGAGTAGTTGTTAGCAGGAATCATGTCTATTACTTGTGCAGCTGACATTTTATCATTAATAGTGTTGATAGCCTTATACACTGTGAAAGGCGGTGTCTCTACTTCACTTCCTCATGCAAAGCTTACAGGAGTCCATTTCCTTGCTCAGCTGCCCTTAAACACCGCTTATCATCAATCTTTTACTGCTCCTTCCATTTGGCTCTGATCTTTTCTCTGTCCCATCCACTCCCTGCACATTCTCACCACTGGCTCCACCTCACACTGTTCACTGTGAGCAGATACAAGCCAGGATCCTTCTTGAGACCGCCAGTGGCCACTTACAGTACGTAGGTCAATGGATTTAAGCAGTTTGAACACACATACATCTTCTACATGGCTTCTCAGGATATCTTTTCCCTTTCTGACAGCATATCTCTCGCCTGGGTCTGTTATCTCATCTAAATTTTCAAGCCAAAAACAGAATTGATTATGACATCTATAGCATGCAAGAGTTATTTTCAGTTTTGCAAGCAGTAATTCATTCTAGTGGTGTTGCTTTGATGGTAGCTGTTGTGAAAATGCTTTTTTAAATTAATTTTTATAAGGTTTTCTTTTTTGTTTTTCATTGAGATTTCCATATGGCAGGGTTTCTTAAACGATGGTTTTGTGACCCAGAAATGGATTGCGGGCTGCCGCTGTTGGGTTGTGAGTCACTGATGGTCGCAGATGGTTAGTGAAGTGGGTCACCATGGGTTGATTAAGCAATTGACAATCGTCTCCAACACCTGTAGGCAGCACTACATCCCCCACCACCTACCTTGTGTTCAGTGGCTGCACGCAGTCCCATCCAATTACTTCTTGTTTTGGCCAATTTTATATAGGCCACCCACAATACGCCCATGAACTTTACCTCAGATGGAGGTAGAACAGAGCCAAATTTAGTGTACATTTGTAAATGAGGTTGCAAAATACACAATTTATGATCTCCAGATTTAAAATGAGGTTTGGGTTCCATCTGCTTTTTATTCTAAAAAGTTTGTACATTCTCCCCGTGTCTGCAGGAGATTCACTTCAGTTTGTCTCTATCTTTGCAAATGCATGCAATTTATTCAAATCAATGACCCAATGTGAATGAGTGTAACTGTGAGGGACCCATCTAGGGTTGGATTTTGCCTTCTGCCAGACACAGCACCACAGAAACCCCAAAATTAGATTTCAGTTGTGTCCAAAAACCAAATGAACGAATTAACATTTTCCACAAAGCCGTTGTACACCCAACATATACTATAAAATAATTAAAAGAACACTTTTTAATCCGAGTATAGCATCAAATCAATGAAACTTCTGGGAAATTGATTTGGTCAGCTAAGTAGCAGTTAAGTAGTAGAGGGGGATGTTAATCAGTTTCAGCTGCTTTGGTATTAATGAAATGTACAACAGGTGCTAGAGGGGTAACAATGAGACGACCCCCAAAACAGGAATGGTTTAACAGGTGAAGTCCACTGATATTTTTCCCTCCTCATCTTTTCTGACTGTTTTCTCACTAGTTTTGCATTTGGCTATGGTCAGTGTCACTACGGGTAGCATGAGGTGATACCTGGACCTTACAGAGGTTGCACAGGTAGTCCAACTTCTCCAGGATGTGCCACTGCAAGAAGATTTGCTGTGTCTTCTCCCAGCACAGTCTCAAGGGTATGGAGGAGATTACAGGAGACAGGCAGTTACTCTAGAAGAGCTGGACAGGGCCGTAGAAGGTCCTTAACCCATCATTAGGACGAGAGGAATAGGATGACATCCAGCAAAATGACATCCAGCAGGCCACTGGTGTGACTGTTTCTGATCAAACAGTCAGAAACAGACTTCAGGAGGGTGGGCTGAGAGCCTGATGTCCTCTAGCGGACCCTGTGTTCACTGCCTAGCACCGTGGAGATCGAAAGGCATTTGCCATAGAATACCAGAATTGGCAGGTCCACCATTGGCACCCTGTGCTTTTCACAGATGAAAGCAGGTTCACCCAGAGCACACATGACAGACATGTTTGTCTGGACAAGGGTCTGGAGAAGCCGTGGAGAATGTTATGCTGCCTGTAACATCATTCAGCATGACCGGTTTGGTGGTGGGTCAGTGATGGTCTGGGGATGCATATCCATGGAGGGACACACAGACGTCTACAGGCTAGACAATGGCACCTTGACTGCCATTAGGTATCGGGATAATATCCTTGGACCCATTGTCAGACCCTATGCTGCTGAAGTTGCTTCTGGGTTCCTCTTGGTGCATGACAATGCCTGGACTCATGTATTGAGAGTAGGCAAGCAGTTCCTGGAGGATGAAGGAATTGTTACCATTTACTGGCCCCCACGCTTGCCTGAGCTAAGTCCAATAGAACACCTCGGGGACATTATGTTTCGGTCCATCTGATGCCATCAGGTTGCACCTCAGACTGTCCAGGAGCTCAGTGATGCCCTGGTCCAGATCTGGGAGGATATCCCAAAGACACTATCTCATCGTCTCATTAGGAGCATGACCCTACGTTGCCAGGCATGCATACAAGCACGTGGGGGCCATACGGACTACTGATTACGATTTTAAGTTGCTGCAATGAAATTTTGCCAAAATGGACTAGCCTGTCACATCATTTTTTCACTTTGATTTTTGGGGTGTGTTTAAATTCAGCCCTCTGTAGACTGATAATTTTCATTTCCATCAAATGATGTGACATCCTTTTGTTCCTAACACATTACCCAGTCCATATCAGTATAGACATCCAGCAGGATTTTTTTTCCCATTGAGACCTGATGCGTTTTCGAAGTGTTCCTTTAATCTTGTTGAGCAGTTTCATTTTGACTTTTAGTTTGGCTTACATACTTTTGCACATTTTAGGCATTCATAGAGACAATTTGACCACTTTCAGAGTGATCACTCTTGCTTTTTCTCACTTTTGCAGGAAATGAGTCTGTGGACACGGAAACTAAAGATGAATCACTCTGTCTGAATGACACTTGGCTCAGTTATTGGCTTTGTAAAATTCTAGAAGCCTATTGATTTTGAGTAAAACCACTCCAGCACGTTCTGCTCTATAGAGATAATGATTTCGCATTTTTTATTGTGACTCAACTACAGCACAAATGGAGAAGGTGAAAAAAAATTTCAAAAGATGTGATTGTTCCATTTCATTCCACATAATCAAATATTGGCCTGCACTATTGTACTGATAAAAGAACTGCTATATTTGCATTGCAAACTAAGTGTGCATTCTGTGATTTTGAGTTGAGAAATGGTCTAGATTCTGTCAGGCAAATAAAAGTAAAATAAGCATTAATTAAACTTGACCCTATGCAGTGAAAGAAAGATACTAAATATTCACTCCAAGTAGTTTGGAAAAAGGGACTAACTTTGATACTTCAGACTGAGCTGGGACTCCTACTAGTCAATTTCTTACTCTCATTCATCTCAGCTTTACATGCAGCTAGTGTTTTCATTCAAGAAGACTTCCACGATGCACACTAACAGAATCCACAAATGTCTGAAACCATGGTGGCATGTTTGGAATATTTTTTCCATGTTTAGATGGATTATAATGAATTTTTGTTTATATTGTATGTCTGGACAAGGACAAGGCTAGAATTATTATAGTATTCCTGACAGTTTTCTGGCTGAGAGACTGAATTTATAGGTTAGATAAATAAGGGATGATTGATGTCAATAACACCTGACAAAACTAGAAACACTGTGAATGTGAGAGTGCAAAGCATAAGGACCGAGAAAGGTGAAGCTTTAATTTCTCCCTTAAGACCTATTCAGATGGAATTAACTTTACACCAGGAGGTGGGGTAATGTAATTTTTACTGGAGGACCTCTGTAATTTTAATTCTGTCTGAAACTTTTTATGGATTGCACATTCATGTCTCAGTAAAAATTATGGAGATTTTACTTTCTCTAAAAAGTCCATAAAAATAACCTCAGGTTAAACAGTCCCATGTGAATTGACATATCAGTAAAATTCTGTCATTTGAGTGATTTGAATGAGACTAAAGTTACAGAGGTCTACCGGTGATAATTGCTTTACCCAGCCCAGTGCCTGAAGGTGAAAAAAGCACTGTCAGTGTACTTCTTGCTCTGAATGCTGAATAATTGGGGGAGTTATATCCCCTCAAAGAGTCATCAGCATGCTGAAATACACAATTTCTATGGAAAGCAAGTGAGTGCAGGGTCGTCCTCCTTCAAGATGCAAATGAACACTGTTCTGCCCCACAAGCTGTTAGCTGTTACTGTTATTTGTTGAACTGTGTTCCTCCTTTGTCTTGTCATTTTATAACACACCTGTCAGTCATGTCCCACACTCAGAGTGGTGTTATAAATGTCAATGTGAAGCATGTAGGTCCCATAATAAACATTTAAATACAATACACCCCATGTGCCTCACGTAGGCACCCCTTTATCTCTTGTTTCGGTCTCATCCAAAACGTATCTCTAAGGTATATAAGCCCCTGGGTCTGGTTAGTTGTGGTACACAGCAGTTTGGACCTCTGTCTACACACTTCTCTTAGTCTCGATCCGACCATAGAAATCACTCGCCTTGTAAGTGTCTTTTAAAGTTTTATTGTTTAATGAATGCTCTCTGCTGTGTATTACTTTGTAAATCATTATGTATTGTCTTTGGTTTTTCACCTGTATTTACCTGTATGTTTCTTTTGTATATATTTCAGTTTACAATGAGGTACGTCCAGTAAAAGCCTTCAAGAAAGCTCACCCTTGTCATTTTTATGTAGATGTGCTGAGTTGTTTAAACTCTCTGCGGCCGCATTGCACGGACAACAAGGATTGAGGCAGAAAAAACACATTGAATAGGGGATGATAATGTTGTCGGAACTGACAGTGTGCATATATTATGGGGAAGGGGGATATGCTGGTACAAAGTAAAGCACTGCTAGTAAACCACTGGCTTTACACCACCTCCTGGTGTAAAAACAAATCTTGTCCAAATAAAGTTTAAAAATTACAAGGTCCTCTGGTAATTATTAATTTTACTGATCTATTATAAAATTAATCCTGTTCAAATAAGGCTTTAGATTCCATTGTAGATGTCACATGGGGTCGATGGGCATCTCGAGAAAAAGGTACCAGACCTGGAAGCAGTGATCTTAGTAGATAGACGGACAGACCACTGGAAGAAGATGTCGCTGGGGACTCTTTATCCCCCCCAGGACACTGGATGGCAGTGATTGTGGATATCGGTATCCAGTAAAGAACCAGTAGGGAATGCTGGGAAGTGTAGTTCAGCAACACAGCCATGCTGGGGTTCGTGGGTGCGGCAAGGGGGCGTTGCAGGGAGATGCGCTTCCTAATAAGTGGGACTTCTGTATGACCCGGAAGTACTTTCATCGGGCAGTAGCACTGGCACTGGAAATACTCCTGGGTCCTCAATAAAAGGGACCGCACTCCCTTACCCGGGCAAGTCGTAGCTGGGGGGAAGGAAGACAACACTTGACTGGAGGAGCCCAGTATGGTGGTAAGAGGAGGTGTAAGGGAGAAAAACAAAATATGTGTTTGTGTTACTTTTGGAGGCAATTCGGATATTAAACCATTCATTATTTGAACTCCGTGTGTGTTCGTGATTGGGGTTTGGGTGTCGTGGACGCCCCGGTTTCTATAACACCATTCATGAGATTTGCTTCTGAAAACTGCTCTTAATGTAGTGCCAAGAATGAAAAAGTAAGTAAGATTACAGTTAATGTACTCCAAAGTATTTTATTATGTTTTTGATGTAGTAACCAGAAGAAAAGAGATTCCTACAGAGACTTTGTGAGAGTTAAAACCTAGAATATGTTCAAATGTTCAAAACAACAAAACAAAAACAAATTAGAAATTAAAGGTTAAAGTTGATATTTTTAACTGAACTTTCTTATACCCAAAAAACTCAAAAGACCCAAAACAAAGCAAATGATTTGTATCTAATGGCATCTTGTGTTGCACTGTCCCGGTCATTAGCATTTGTAACCACAAGATGCTCAGACATCTATAGTGACAACAAAATAATGTATAATTATTTAAAAATCTTCAATAACATTTGAAACAAATTTTTTAAGCGCAGAAATTGACTATGCATATTACAAAATGTCCATAACTAAGAAAAAGTCCTCAAAAATGCTGCCCTAGTTCGGGATGTTGATAAGACATGTAATGATTACTCCATGAGGTAGAAATACATAATAAACAAGAATAGTTGAATCAAAAATTTGAAATATTAAAAGGTGTGCTGCAATTTACATGTTTACAATTTAGATATTTTAGCTTGTAATAGAAATTTGTCATTTTTGAACCCTCTGATTGTAATAAGATATAAAAAGGCGCTATATTGGCGCCAACCTGACACAGACCGACCAACGCAGGCTCACGTAAAATAAATAAACTTTTATTTTTCTTCACCTGTGGGGCACGTCTTCCCACACACAGTCACAACACAGTCCCAAGTACAGCAAACAAAAGACCAACACGCACAGTCCTCTTTTGCACCACCACTCCTCCATCAAGCTTCATCCTCCTCCTCCCAAGTTTGGCCATTGAGTGGTGGTTGCTGTGCCCTTTTATAGTCCACCCGGAAGTGCTCCAGGTGGTTGATTGCCGTTCCGGCTGCACTTCCAAGTGTGGCGTATATGCTGCCCATGCGAGCTCAGGAGTCCCAGCTGCAGCACCCCCTGGCGGCGCCTGCGGGACCCAACTGGGCTGCAACCAATTCCAATTCCCATGGAGCCCTGCAGGAAACCAAGGCACCACTGCAAACCAAGGGGGGGGTGGCCATCTAGCATCCAGGGGGAGGTATTGCACAGTCCATGGCTGCTCCCCCTTAACATTTAACAAAGGGGCGTCCACCACAAAGTGTATATGTTTAATATGTTGCTGTACTCTGTACAAACATTTCATAAATATACTTTTCTTTCTACTCACATACACAGCTAATACAAAGCCAGATTTAGCACAGGGGCTCATTATTTAGAACTGCTAGGCAAGCATTAGAAGACAAGACAGGGACAACTGTGAAATGGGCATTGTATACTATTTTTGTGTGTCAAAGTGAGCATGAAACTATATCCTCTTTGCCTTGTTTGTAATGGCATGATTTATCTAAGTGGGGGCCTGCACGTGAAGAAAGAGTAGAATGCCTTGGAGCATTGCCCGACACACCTTTGAAGCCAACGGACGGATGGGAGATAACATCATTCGATCCTGAAAATCTTTTCAAGACAGCAACAAAAATGGCAGACTCTATACATCGGGCCCTCACTCCCTAATTGGGCTCTTGCCATTGGCTTCCTTTCATCTGTTATGCCACATAAGACGTCATTAAAGAAAACTAAGTTATTTCTCCTATGTGATTTCTCACTTCCATATCAATAAGGGAGGGGTATAACCTTTTAATATCATATCTATATAGTATCGGGTTATGTAACATGCCACAATTACAAAAGAACTTATTCCAACAAGGAATCTAGCGTCCTCTGCTGGATATACTGATAGAGGTCAATATAGGGCTAGATTCCGAGTAAAGGGATCAAAAATCAAAAATAACATCATATTCATAATCACTGTTCTTAAAATAACGTAAAATGATACCTCACATGAAATTTGTCATTTTTAACCTTCTAGAAGCTACACTTACAGGGCTAGGACTACCAGTAAGGAATCAAATAAAAAATATGATAATTTTTTTGTGATCAGCAACCTTAAAATGACACTTCACATACCTAAATTACTGATACCCATTTTTTAAGGTTTGTGAGAGGGGATACAATAGGTTAAAATTACTCCATTAGTGGGTAAATCTCTGGGGCTGATTGATGTGGCATGCAAAACATCAAGTTCTGCTGATCACTTTTGCTTTTTGATTTATTCTTTATCATAAACGTGTAATCTCCTGCAAAAAAC
Organism: Polypterus senegalus; assembly: GCF_016835505.1. Taxonomy (NCBI): domain Eukaryota; kingdom Metazoa; phylum Chordata; class Cladistia; order Polypteriformes; family Polypteridae; genus Polypterus; species Polypterus senegalus. The sequence continues at coordinate 288,587,505 of NC_053154.1, forward strand.
ATGGTCCAAAAATTACCTAAAAATAAGTTTTTTACTGGTCTAGATGGCCAAAAATAGGGAGAAACCCCGAAAAGCTCAATGTCTTGCATAAACAGACATCAAGATGAGTCAAATGGTACATTATATCACATGTAGGGGACTTCTCATAATGAGACACCACAAAAAAAAGAAAAGATTTCAAATCATTTATAAGTAATTCTTATGAACACGATAATATAAAAAAAAAAGAAAAAGCAACCAAATCATAACAGTTTTGTCACAAAGTATAATACTTGTATTGCATAAGAACCTGAACAGAATTATATGTAAACCATAAAAAACAATACAGGGTGGTCCAGATCTAATTATGCAATTTTCATTTCGCTATAACTTATTAATTTTATTACAAAGAGAATTCACAACTGAATGGAGATCAAGTGGGACATTACATGGAAAATCAGTGAATTAATTCAATGTAAGTCCATTTTCGTTTATTACAAGGTATTTCAAACAATTCTTTTGTCTTGCATTGTTTTCCTGCATTGCATTAAAAGTTGCATAATTAGATCTGGACCACCCTATACATACCTCCTACCTTGCTGCCCCTGCTTCACGTATGCAACATTTTGCATAAAATGTTCCTTATTAAAGTGGATTAGGCTACAATTATTCAGTGTAAATGGACAAGTTAACTCGTACTTGCTGTGTAACTATGGTTCAGGCAGCGTAGTGAAGTAGTAAAGACTTTGGACCTCAAACCCTGAGGTTGTGAGTTCATATCCCACTATGGACACTGTGTGAACATGATCAAGGTCACTTCAACTGGAAAGGGAGAGGAAATGTAACCAATTGCATCTTAAATGTTTTTAAGTCACCTTGGATAAAGGCATCAGCCAGAAACAATTAATAAAGCCATAGGTGAGTGCCCATACATAATTTCATTCATGGAATGTTTGCTTACACTAATCATGGCACCGGTGAGTGGCCATATAAATACCTATACTGTTGGCCGAGGAACACTGCACTGTTTATGCTTTATTTAAGCAAGTAATTGCAATGAAAGTATTCCATAATAAAACACTTAACAAAAATGAAAGGAAAGTGCTGGCCAAGATTCAAATAAACCCACTTAACAAGAGGGCTAACAGGCCAAACATCCTCATAATCATACTATATCACTTTATCACTTCTCTGTTTAGCCAGATTAATATTATTGTTCCTTCTGCTTTGTACTCTGGAGCTGAATCAATAATCTGTGATTTTCTTCTATATTTATTTCTTGCTTAATTCGGCTTATTCAGAGCAACAACACAGAGATGGTAAAAGAAAAGCATTACTACTAAAGTAAAACATTCTGTGCCATTAATGTAAAGTTTTCAAGTGCTTTTAATGAAGCAAAAAGGCCATGACCTGCTCTGTGTCCTCACTTTAGAGAGCGGCTGCTGTCACCATCGTTTTTCACCTAAATGCCAATTAGATTAAACACAATTTTAACATTTTACTGTCATTCACACTAAACTTTCAAAGGTTAGCCATGCTGATTTGCCTTGTACACTGCAAGCATTTAATCAATTGAATAAACTTGTTGCTTTTTGAGTTGAAATTCATTTTTGGTCACATATGACATGCAGCTGAGTTGGGCAAGCATGCTTAGCATGATATAGGGAGGACTATAGGGGTGGGAGGTGCAGTGTGAGTTGTTGCTATAGGATTATTATTTAGTCAACTATTATGCCATTCATCCTCTGTTCATGACCTTCTTCAAAAGGAAATAAAATTTGGTTAAATAAAAATACCATAAATTTACACTTTTCTAGTTAAAAAAATTTACTCTTATTTTTGTTAACTTAATTGTTCAATTGTTTTCTTGTAGGTAAAAACAACTTTCAAAAACATAATAAGCAATTCCATAAATTTTGAAAACTCCACTACTACACTAGTGGATTACAATAATGTGAGCCAGTCAAAAGGCCAACATAGTTTAATCTTGGATTTGTAGCTTCTTTGTTCCAATTAGAAAGTGCATTACAGGCACATAACCACCACAAATTTGAAAGAGAGACTTTAAGCTGAAGTACATCTTAAAAAAAGACTCCTCTTCTGATGATGCAGATGTACAATTTATGATAAGATATACAGTACAGGCCAAAAGTTTGGACACACCTCCTCATTCAATGTGTTTTCTTTATTTTCATGACTATTTACAGCACTCCATCACTCTCCTTCTTGGTCAAATAGCCCTTACACAGCCTGGAGGTGTGTTTGGGGTCATTGTCCTGTTGAAAAATAAATGATCGTCCAACTAACCTAACTTCTGCACAACACAACTGCTGGTCCCAAACCCATTGATAAAGCAAGAAATTTTACTAAATAACCCTGATAAGGCACACGTGTGAAGTGAAAACCATTTCAGGTGACTACCTGTTGAAGCTCATCGAGAGAATGCCAAGAGTGTGCAAAGCAGTAATCAGAGCAAAGGGTGGCTATTTTGAAGAAACTAGAATATAAAACATGTTTTCAGTTATTTCACCTTTTTTGTTAAGTACATAACTCCACATGTGTTCATTCATAGTTTTGATGCCTTCAGTGAGAATCTACCAATGTAAATGGTCATGAAATTAAAGAAAACACATTGAATGAGGAGGTGTGTCCAAACTTTTGGCCTGTACTGTAAATTTTAAAAAAGCTATAATTTGAGGAGTTTCATCACAAAAGAACAGATAATCCTCCTGAAGGGAAGCATGCTCAAGTCCGCCCAATACTTGGATGGGAGAGGATCTGGGGAAAGTTAGGGTTGCTGCTAGAAGAGTGTTGGAGAGGTCTACAAAGGGTGCTTACCCTGTGGTCTGTGTGTGAATCCCAATGCCCCAATTCAGGGACAGGGACACTGGGCTGTAAAAATGGCACCATATTTTGGATAAGACGTAAAACTGAGGTCCTGACTCTCTTGTGATCATAGAAGAACCCTGGGCATCCTTTGTAAAGAGAAGTATATATCCACATGTCCAGGCCAAATTGCCCAACACGGCCTAGTTATTCTAATTGGCTTATTATCTCTCTCACCCATTCACTACCTAGTAGCTAATGTGTTGTGAGCATACCAGTGCAAAATTGCTGCCGTGGCATCATTTAGGTGGAAACTGCACATTGGCTTCCCACTGTCAATGTAAAATGCTTTGTGTAGTGAGAAAATCACTATATACTGTAAATGTAATGTAATATTATTATTAACTTCAGTTTTGCCAAAATGACAAAAATATAATTTTTTGATGTGTCAATTCAATTGAGAGTGCTGAAAAGTATATAATTTCATTAAATCTATATTGAAATATTACATTTTACAAACACATCTAAAAAGAGGTGCTTTTTGTTAAGCTTTTTGACAAAACATAAACTTTCCATTATAAGATTTTCACACAATATATCCTGCATAAGCATTTTAAAACTAAAATAAAATTGAGTAAAATACATTTACTAATAAAAAGGCTAATAAATGCACATACATAATAGAAAAGCATATAAAAACCAGCAAGAGTATGGTAACCTAGGCATTACCACTTTAAAGAAACTCACACATAGGAAAAAAAAAGTTACAGCACTTAACCTATTTTAAACGGTCAAAGTGCAGGGTTGCGTTTCCAAGAGAATTTTTAACTTTGCTTTGGCAGGTTTTGAGAGGTGCAGTGCTGTCAGCGGGCTGGGTGCACATCTATTTCAGGCCTGATGGATACCATGCATCTGCCTATCAAAAAGGCAAGCATCTTCATCACCCCTGCTGTGATCAAAACAAGAAGTGCAGAGCTTTTCGTTTGTTAGGCATGCATGCGTTAGTTTTGAGAAGGGGATCCCAGAATAAAATTCAGAGGAAAAGAAAACAGAAAATGAACTTACTTTTCAGAGGAAGCATCAGCTTTGTCAGGTGGAGGGAGTGTGTTGGGGTATACACATGCATGAAAGGCTATGGTGTTTTTTGTTATTGGCTTCAGAAGAATTGCGTGTAGCATGTATGCAGAATACACCTGCATCTGCCGTTATAGGTGGAAGAAAGTGGCGGAGTGTTGCAGGATTGGCAGGAAGTTACAATCCCAGGTATAAGAGGCATTTCCTGCCTCAGGCAGGTATAGAGTATGGTTGGTATAGCTTATCTTACGTATACCAAACATAGCGGCTTGTGCCTTATTTGTAAATATTTTCTTCTTGCATATAACTATAAATATAGATATCTCCTAGTTATAGTTTAGTTTTGGATGGAGGTATTTACATAGGTATTTATATAGATTTTGGATTTGCGGTACCATGCACTTTTTGCTTTTCTTGTAAATATTTTTTGTGGATTCATGGGTTTGAATTGCTTTTTACTAACCATATTTCTTTAATTTAGGAAGACTCTGTGTATATACAAAATTTTGTCTGATTATTTTCATTTTTGGGACTGGTAATTCACTTCAAATATCATACACTATTTTTGAATGCAACATTATTTTTTGTGCTTTTGTGCACCTGTAAATAAAAACCACTATTGTTTTTAGAAAATACCACCTTTTTGTGTCTGTGTCTGTATGTTGTCACAAGAACGAGACATTGACAGATAAAGAGTTGGGGCAGCCACCCGTATATTGTGGTATCCTGGCTGCAAAAGTCGTTTTCCTTTAACAAAATACAGAGCACTGAAGTGCACACAACCGAGTCCAAAACAAGACTAAAGAAACAAAGGAAAAGGGGCAGGTTTTAAAGGGGGAGACAGGAAGTGAGGTCGTATGGATCTGGCACGTGGTCTTCCACCATTGGCTCAGTAGCCGGAGGTGACATCAGAGGGACTGGAGCTGGTGTGGCCGACTTCCATTGGCTCAGTCCCGGAAGTGATGTCAGGAGATCCAGGTGAAATCCCCCGGGGATGGTCTACAGGCAAGGGAGAAAAAGAGTCAGTGCACTCTGCCACACCCGGCGTGCCTCGAACTGCCTTCACTCAAGCCCTTTAGCTGCCTCCCATGCGCGCGTGTGACAAGGCCCCCTTAGCCCAGACCCGACGGGTCGGGCGACCTAACCGAGAGGTCGTGAACCCGAGAAAGAGCATCAGCGTTGGCGTGGAGAGCGCCCCGACGATGAACGAGCGAAAACTTGTACGGCTGCAGGTCAAGAAACCACCGGGTGACCCGCGGATTCGACTCCTTGTGGAGGGCCATCCACTGTAGGGGTGCATGGTCCGTGACAAGGGTGAATTCCCGGCCCAACAGGTAGTACCTCAGCTGAGTAATCGCCCATTTAATCGCCAGAGCCTCCCTCTCCACCGCAGCATACCTGGTCTCCCGGTCCAACAGTTTCCGCTCAGGAACATGATGGGGTGCTCCACACCATCGACGCTTTGGCTCAGCACGGCGCCCAGGCCTGTGTCCGAAGCGTCCGTCTGGAGGATGAAAGGCAAAGAAAAGTTAGGTGCCATCAAAACAGGTGTGGACGTAAGGGCCTGCTTTAAGTCACCAAATGCAGCGCTGTTTTTCAGTCCATACCACAATGTTCGGGCCCTCTTCTTTGTTAAATCAGTCAAGGCGCCGCTCTCCAAAACCGGGTACAAACCGGCGGTAGTACCCGCTAACCGAAAGGCTTGGACCTGCCGCTTGGTTCATGGACGGGCCATTTCAGAATGGCATCAATTTTGGAGCACTGTGGCCTTACGGTACCCGACCCACCAGGTAGCCTAAATATTTGGCTCGCTTAATCCAAGAAGCATTTCTTGGGATTAATCCGAGCCCGCCTCACCAAGTGTCCGTAATACCGCTTGGACATGCTGTAGGTGTTCCTTCCATGTGCTGGAATAGATGACCACGTCATCCAGGTAGGCAGCACTGTATGAGTTATGAGGCCGAAGCACTTTGTCCACCAGACGCTGAAAGGTTGCTGGAGCCCGTGTAACCCAAATGGAAGGACACGATACTGCCAGTGTCCGCTAGGGGTACTAAACGCGTTTTTCCTTCGGAGTCCGTTAAAGGAACCTGCCAGTACCCTTTCGTCATGTCAAGTGTGGTCAGGTATTGAGCCTGTCCAAGCCTCTCGAGGAGGTCGGCCACGCGTGGCATTGGATAAGCATCAAATTGGGAGACTTGATTAAGCCGACGGAAGTCATTGCAGAACCTCCAACTTCCGTCAGGCTTACCGACGAGCACAATGGGGCTGGACCAGGGACTATAACTTTCCTCAATCACACCTAGCTCCAGCATGCGCTTGATCTCAAGCTCCACTTCAGCCTTTTTTGCCTCGGGAAGACGATACGGGCGTTCTCGGACAACAACCCCGGCTCTGTCACGATGTTGTGCTCAATCAGAGAGGTCCTTCCGGGTTCTCACTGACTACCTCCCGAGCGGTCCGGATAACTGTTTCCAGCTCCTGCCGCTGTCTGGGACTTAAGTCCGTGCGAAGTTAAGGTCGTGTGTGTGGCGAAGAGTGAGCGGGCTGGCGGAGGAGGGATCGGGGTCCCTGTCCTTCCACGGTTTCAGCAGGTTCACATGATAAACCGCTCCTTTGGCCGGCGATTGGGTTGACTCACCAAATAGTCGACCAGTCCCTTCCTCTCCTTAACTTCAGGGGCCCTGCCAGTGGGCAAGCAATTTAGAGTGGGAGGTAGGCACTAGGACCATGACCCGATCTCCGGGCGGAACTCCGAAGAGACGTGCGCGTTGTAGTACCGGCCTGTGCTGCTTGAGCCTCCTCCATGTGACTTTTAAGGACAGGCGAATTTTCCAAATCTATCGCGTAACTGCGCGATATATTCCAGTATGTTTGTGGAGGGAAGAGCCTCTTCTTCCCAGCCTTCTTTCAAAATATCTAATATGCCCCGAGGTTGTCGCCCGTATAGTAGTTCAAAGGGGAGAACCCGTGGAGGCTTGTGGGACTTCCGATAGGCAAAAGGTCGAGGGGGAGGAGCTGATCCCAGTTCCTTCCATCCTCGCTGACCACCTTACGCAGCATTTGCTTGAGCGTTTGATTAAACCTCTCTACTAATCCGTCGGTTTGAGGATGATACACGAGGTCTTTAAATGCTTTATTTTCAGTAATCTGGCAGTCTCCTTGAACGTTTCCGAGGTGAAGGGGGTCCCCTGGTCTGTCAAGACTTCTTTGGGGATCCCCACGCCAATACCCCTAGTAATTCCCGTGCGATGGCTTTAGAGGTAGCTGAGCGCAACGGAACAGCTTCGGGGTATCGTGTAGCGTAATCCACGAGGACTAAAATGTACTTGTGTCCTCGGGCTGAGGGCTCCAGGGTCCCACCAGGTCGACCCGATTCTGTGGAAGGGAACGTCAATCAGTGGAATAGGAATGAGGAGCACGGTCCCTCCTAGGAATTTGTCGCAGTTGACACTCCGGGCAGGAAGCGCCAAAGCGGCGAACCTCCTCATTAATTCCTGGCCAGTAGAAACGGAGCTTGATCCGCTCCAGAGTTTTTTCGGTGCCCAGGTGGCCACCTAGGAGGTGGGCGTGTGCTAGCTCACAGACCTGCCGCCGGAAGGTACGCGGCACTAGCAGCAGCCTCGTCTCCTGCCCGTCATGCATTGCTACACGGTAAAGGAGGTCATTATCTAGCACAAAGTAGGGGCCCTGTGGCATCGACTGATTAGTGCGCTGGCCATTGACAAGGACCACTGCATTTTTTACAAACTTCAGGGAGTCATCATTCCATTGCTCCCTTCTAAAAGAAGCCGGCGTTTCTTTAAATTGGAACCGCAACACGGAGAGAGGGTCAGCGCCGACCTCAATGGGCGTGGTTTCCTCCCGCTCCGCCGGGCGTTGGTGGATGGCGTGTTAGCCCGCGGCGGCCGGAGTTGCCACGCCAGTCAGGGCGACTGCTTCGCTCTCTCTGCCGGCTGATTACACGGCGTGGAGGCAGCTTGAGACGGGTTATCTCCGTCCATAACGAGGCCCAAATTAACCCCGGAGTGGTATGTGTCTCACCGCTTTTGATTTTAGACCAGTCCCGCCCTAGTATCACCGGGTGTGGAGGATCAGGTAGGACGCTACGGTGAGCTTACTGAACTGACCCTCCGTAACTGATGACACAGCGGCGGACCTGTACCAGCGGATGTCTCCGTGGACACAGGTTATACCGGTCTTAAATTTAGCCACTGTTGCGGTTGCACAAAGCGGCGGGCAACAATGAAATGTTGCTGCGGAGTCGAACAAACCTGTGGTCTTGTGTCCGTTGGCGATCACCACGCCAGTATGTGGGACCGCCAACGGATTAGCCAGAGCACACCAACCCTCCTCACCCTCCACCTGCATTCCTCCTTGCCTCCAAGCGGTTTGCGCCCAGCCCGGACGCCAATACGGCTCCGGATTGTACAGGGTGGGGCTAGGTCTTGGAACGCACCCGGCTGAGTTTGACATGAGGACGGTTCTGCTCCCCAGAGTGTGAGGCCGCCCTCTGCGTCTCCATAAGCTCTATGAGCTCAGCCATGTTCTTGAACCGCTCGCCCCAAACCGGCTGCAGGTGAAGCCAGAAGCGCTTCCAGGAGCAGATAGCAAGCTACCTGCTCTATTATTTGGTAAGGGCGTGTTTTCAAATGGCCGTAGCCAATGCCCTGCCATTGCCCATAAGGACCAGGCTTGTTTGTTGGTTGGCCGCTCAGGGTCCAACCTCCATGTTTTATTTTATTCACCTGCCAGTCTGGGGCACCCCTAGGTGGTAAATGGGGCTTTGGTTTCGCAGGGAGGCAGGCACTCTCCCCCAAGAGAGCATACTGAGTCCCTTTGCCTCCCCTCCAGGGCAGCCCAATTCTGTGAGCCCCACCTGCACACTCCCTGGCCACTCCAGATGGGCTAGTTATGAGTGCCGGGAGCGGAGCCCGCACCGGGTCACGCCGAACCACGGGCACCCTCCCCGCCTGAATACTCGGCCCCGGTACGCTCCCACCTGGGTATATTGCAGGTCCTGTCCCCTTCTCCTCCGGGACTTCTCCATCCTGCCGGCTACGCCACTGTCACAAGAACGAGACATTGACAGATAAAGAGTTGGGGCAGCCACCCGTATATTGTGGTATCCTGGCTGCAAAAGTCGTTTTCCTTTAACAAAATACAGAGCACTGAAGTGCACACAACCGAGTCCAAAACAAGACTAAAGAAACAAAGGAAAAGGGGCAGGTTTTAAAGGGGGAGACAGGAAGTGAGGTCGTATGGATCTGGCACGTGGTCTTCCACCATTGGCTCAGTAGCCGGAGGTGACATCAGAGGGACTGGAGCTGGTGTGGCCGACTTCCATTGGCTCAGTCCCGGAAGTGATGTCAGGAGATCCAGGTGAAATCCCCCGGGGATGGTCTACAGGCAAGGGAGAAAAGAGTCAGTGCACTCTGCCACACCCGGCATGCCTCCGAACTGCCTTCACTCAAGCCCTTTAGCTGCCTCCCATGCGCACGTGTGTGACAATGTCTACAATCTCTCGATTCTGATCCCGGTTGGTCCCAAACTACAAGAAACCCACTGTGTAGTCTGGTGCCTACCTTGCCATTTAAAAAGGTGTTAAGCAATTCCACAGGCCAGTAAAAAGGGTATAAAGTACTGTTTAGGGCATATATTATTCTTAAGAGTATGTACACCCAGTACTAAGAATAAAACAATACAGGACAGTACACAGAAATTTACAAATTATTCAATTTCTTAGCTGCTATTCAATTATTAACAGTAGAATCCCTGAAGTCTATGAACAAATTCGTAATCCCGGGCGACCTTAAATTCCTTTGCATCTCTCCATCAGCATCTTTTGTTTTGTAAATGTGTCAATCAGCACAAGTAGCAAGCAGCCTATCTTATCATACCGCTACAGCTCTCAAGTCAGACAAAAAGCTCTCCCAGCTCAAGTCTATTTATCTGGGTATGAAATGCCTGGAGTTGTATAGGGTAAATAATATGTATCGTTATTTGGAACACATGCATTTCATGTGTGTTCTGTGTCTATAACAATCTCGGTAAATGTAGGATGACAGGAAATGCGAGGCAAGAAATGTTGAACACATAGCTAAAACAAACTTTTTTCATGTTATAGTACTAATGACAAAAATTCCAAATATCAAATAAACAATTTCACAAAAGGTACAAGTATAACAAAATAAGTACGCTTTTATTCAAGAATATAACCAAAGAAAAAAAATTCGGGTTAGGGTACGATGCTGACATGACTGCTTTGGTTGAGCAGCGCCAAGAGCTGCAGATTCATAATCAAGAGGTTACGGGTTTGATTCTGGCCCCTTCCTAGATTTACCATTTTGAGTAGTGAGATGCTCTTATTGTTACTATTGTAGAAAAAATCCTACATTTGAGTTTAGTCTGTAACTGCCAGTGTAAATTTATGGTACTTGTAAAGGTTAGCATTTTTTTTTTTAATTCAGTTTTATTGTTTCAGTCACGTTCACGCTTCCCCAATTCTGACGCTGCTGTTGTCAAATAAAGACATGCTATAACAGAGGTGAACTAAAATTAGGATGAGGGTTCAACATCGAAGAAAGAGAACAGAAGCACTCCCCGCAAGAAACGGCCACTCACAAATAAGAACAACACAGCGTTTGGATGCAGCAACATCCTGCCAGTTAATCTGCCACACACATGACTGTCAAAAAAACAGCAGGGCCTACAGAGCTCGCCAAGATATCGTGCAAAGTTCCCTTTGCGATTATGTGTCTTGATGGTTTTTATATGAAAAACATTTATATGTTACTTATATAAACACCACATTAAATGTTGTTTACCTATATTTATTTACTTATCTTCCTACCGCGTAAAGTCACAAGTAGACTGCAAAGCTTCTTGCATTTGATTAACACAGGCATGCTGACAAAGTACATGTATGCGAGCATAACTTAAAATAAATGAATCATTCAGCTAACATTGCCAACAGTGAAACTTCACATTGTCCTATAAAATGTTTGTAAAGTAATTAAAGTAGATGTATATAGCGTTTTGTACTAAAGAGGAAATCATATTTCAACATACTACACAGTAAGATATACCATAGTTCTCTAAAATATGATGTAATTACAGCATGAGACTTACTGATTGATAATAAATAAAAGTTATTCCAAAAATTCAAACTGCTCCTCCAGGGCCCTACTACCACACCTGGTTTTGCCTAATCCCATTAATTCCAATCAGATGTGCTAATGGCGGTATAGCTGGAAGAGTAGTGAGTTTTGTGAACCAAACTTGTGGTGTCCTAGTCATCTGGAAAAATATTGATTTTTGTGGTTTAATGATAATAGAGGAACAAGATAAAGGGCTGGGCAACTCTGCGGTACACTGTTTAATGTCTAAGTCAAATATAAGCCACAAAACAATATATGAACGGGTTTGGGACTGTTGCCATCCAAAGTCTGAAGTCGGATCTCTGCCTTTCTCAGTTTGAGAATGAACGCCAAATTCTGATTCCTCAATCTCTTAAATTTGGGGTGGAGCAGAAGAGGGGAGACTTCTGAGTCTGCATAAGAAGTAACGTCACAGGTCTTCTGGGAGTTTGTCTTCCATTCTATAGGAAGAAAGGGCAAAGGAGTCAAAAACCATGCTTCCCCACTCTCCAACTCTATTGTCCTTACCTCATTAGAGCCCTGATGTTCTTCCCCAAGAACACGTTTGACGGTGTCAATATTTATTTGCATTTAGTATTTTCATAAGCAAATACAGTATGCACAACAGGGAAGGAAACATTTAGGCAGTGTGGTTTAGTGGTTATAAATCTGAAGTTTAAATGCATAAGACTTCTAGTTCAAGTCTCACAGTTTCACTATGTGAAACTGAACAGGTCACTTAAGTCACTTGTGCTCCAAGTACAAAGTATTTGGAAACAATTTCACCATATCCTTATCTTGTAAGTCACATTTTATAAGAGTGTCAGTAAAACAACAATATTAATTCATTCAGTAAATAGAGATACATTGTATAATTTATGTGAAGGAAATGGTAACAGTACAGCTAGCTATTAATGGTTAACCAAAGTTACTTTTTGATTGGATAACAACAGATGCTAATAGTGATCTTTTGCATTTCAAAAATTCTGTTCATCATTTTTCTGACTAGTTCGCTTTCTTTAAAGGCTAGGCAGTAGCATAACCCAACAGCCACCAAGACAAAAACAGTAAAATTAGATTCTGAAGGCAATGCTAGTCAATACAGATCACACACAAAAGCTTCCCATTTGTGCCAGATGGGTTTCTGCCAAAGCCAGAGCATTAATGATTGTGTTTGTCAAGCTTTCTCTCATGGATATGTCCATTTAGGTAAAAATAAAATAAAAAAGTTGGACAAACTTGTCTTAAAATAATATCTATTCCTTTTGAAAGGCATATTCAGAAAATTCTGCAGCTGTTTTTTTTGACCAGACACACAATCTTCAGGATTTCATCCATCTTATAATTTGTGGAGGATTTTGTAAATGCCTTGGTGCATTAAAAAAAGATGTGCAAACACAGAATGTGGTTGCTAAGCAACTGACCTACTGTGACAAGGCAGATACCTAATGAAGCTAACATGTACAAGTAATAAAGTTTGAACATCTCTAGAGCTTCTTGAGGTAGCTGAAGACATGAAATGAAAAGGAAAATGTTATCCTTAATACTGCACGAGGAAGGAATTGATTTCTTTATTAGACTTAATGGTGTTTTAAAATTCGAAGGATGTAGATCATTTGCCAGTGCTTATCAGAAGCAACCATTTTTAATCGTCTGACATCATTTCGAACTTAATGAAGGGGGCTCTGGAATCAGAATGTCAATAAAGATTTCTCTGGCAATGGTGGCCAAAGAAAACTAGGTGAGAAATGTTAAACTGAAAAATATACACATTCAAAAAAGAAACATGTTTTACCATAAATTATAAAATAAGCAATATGATGTCTCTTACATTGTCGCATGTGGCAATGAGTCCATTCCTCCAACCTATCTCTTTTGCCTTCCATTACAGCAGTGTTTACAGATGTTGGGCCTGTTTGTCACACATTTGATGATGCTTGGTGCACCATTTCTACTATTCTTTTCTGTTTGTAATTTGATGTTTGTGGTATTGCTGTTTGAAGATTCCATGCACATCCAGTACAGATATTGTATGTATTACAATGCCCCCAAAATATACACTCAAACCAGCATTCTTGCTTCCAGATGATTTTCAAAAAAAGGCTTTGTAGAAAATAATTAAATCAATTAAAACACAGTTTACAATTTTAGAAAATTACTTCCATCAAATTCAGTGTTTCTGCCAGTTGACTTGGAATATACAGAAATATTGGCACATGAATCATGCTTCAGCATGAAACCCACAACAACTAACTACCTTTTCCAGGTGACTCAGGCTGAGATATCCCAAGACACGTTTGGCATGAGCACTTAGCTGGCTGAACTGGACTTGATTTCTATAGAAGCTCTAGTAAACAAGATTGTAAATGTATGTCTAATTGAGCATTACCAGTAAATGAAAGCGCATTTTCATGTTGAATGTGCATGTGAATCTTTGTTTTATAATAGTTCTACTCAAATAAACTCTAAGCAGTTAATATTTTCCCCTGATGTCTAGCAGACGTACGCAGCCAGCAGCCTTACTTTTTTTCCACACAGAGTGGAGAAGACAGTGCCACATAAAGTCTAAGAAGCCAACATGTCCCTCCCATTCTCTTTGCTGCTTTTCTTGTAAGCACTCTAAAGCATTAAGCTACATTGTTACAGTTTTTTTCAGGAACAGGAGTAGATGAAATTGATTAGTCATGTGAGGTTTGTTCCACACTTTTAAAGCAAAAGTTTATGCTCAGAAACTGAAACTGTTAAATATAATTTAGGTAATACAAACTTTGAGCAAAGGTAGCAACAAGATGAGCTGGGGCCGAAATAGAGGCATTTGGAAATTAAAGAGAGCTCCACAGTGCATACATAAGGGGCCAAAAGCCAATCTACATGAGAAAAAACAGCACTATAGCATGCATATGACAACCATCTCCAGAACTGTTAGTTCTTATAAACACAAATGTGCAACGCTTTAAAAGGGGTTTAGAACACTCAAAGGCAGTTGGAGAGAAACATTATGAAAAATGCAAAAGCTGAGCCAAAGAGACTCTTTCAGCATTCCAGTAGAAAAAGAATACAAAAGGAGGAAGTGTGATGCATTTGGACAAGTATAACTAAATTTGAACATACAACGCAGGTGATTAGATAACAAATACTCTAAATTCATATTTTTGGAAACTTTTATGCATAATTAGTTTGCCATGGCTAAATGGACTGTTAAGGAGGTATTCAATGATTTAGAAATTGTAGACAGAGGAGCTGATTAGATTAAAAAATGAAATTACTGGGATAAAGTATTTGTCATAGAGTGCCGAAGAAAGCTAATGAATAGTGTATAAATAATTTAATACATATTCTTTGAAAATTACTGTACAGTGGTAATATTTCTGTTTGGAAGCTAGCACACGGCTGATCCAAGTTAGCCAAGTAGTGAACTGTCAGCATGGGTTGAGATCAGAACTTAGCAGTGTCGGTCCTGAAGGGCCGCAGTGGCTGCAGGTTTTTGTTCTAACCAGTTGCTTAATTAGAAACCAATCCTTGCCAATAACAGATCTCATTTAATTTCATGGCTTGTTAGTGTTTCAACTCTGGCTTAGCCCTTCAATGGCTCACATCATATCTCTCTAATAGGCAATATTTTGTCATACTTGGCTGATATAAATCCTCCACCTCACCTATGTCGCGCGGTGTCCCTCAGGGTTCAGTCCTTGGGCCATTACTTTTTCTACTTTATATCCTTCCTTTGGGTCAGATTATTTGCAGACATGGCCTTAACTTCCACTGTTATGCAGACGATATACAGTTATATCTTAGTACAGACTCCCCTACAGATTTACCTCCCAGCACACTCACTGATTGCATCACTGATCCTAAGCTATGGATGGAAAATAACTCTCAAACTTAATGCCAATAAAACTGAAGAGTTACTGGTAGGTCCAAAATCCACACTTTCTAAGGCATCCAATTTCTCTGTTTCTGTTGATGGTACACTTGTCAAACCTACTCCTGTTGTCAGAAATCTTGGTGTTTTGTTTGATTCATCACTTAACTTTGAACTACACATTAGGTCTCTTTCCAAAATTTCATTCTATCATCTAAGTAACATTGCCTGCCTCGGTCCATTTCTGTCCTTTAATGATGGTCAGACTCTGGTTCATTGTTTCATAATGTCTCATATTGATTACTGTAATTCCCTCTTCATTGGCCTCTCTGCAAAGTCTATACAGAAGCTACAGTATATTCAGAACTCCGCAGCCCAGACAAAGCGTTTTGCTCACATCTCCCCTGTTCTCTCCCAGCTTCACTGGTTACCGGTTCCATCAAGGATTAAATTCAAGATTCTGCTTCTCACCTTCAAAGCCCTACATAACCTTGCCCCCCTCTACCTCGCTCAGCTACTAACTCCTTACACTCTTTGTCGCTCTCTCAGGTCCTTGAGCAGTAATCTCCTTACTGTCCCACACACCAGACTCTCCACCCTGAGAGACAGGTCCTTCAGTACTATAGCCTCTCAAATCTGGAACTCTCTTCCTCAGTCTCTCAGAGATTGCTCCTCTTTCTGCACTTTTAAATCTCAACTGAAAACTTTCCTCTTCTATGAACTTTTGTCATCTGTGTAATTTTTTAAAATTTTTACTCTGTATGTAAAGCGACCTTGGTTTTGTGAAAGGCACTCAATCAATGTAACTTATTATTATTATTTATTAACTCTGCATTAATGTAAGGCCAATCTTATATCATACTAGCTGTACCCCGTGGCTTTCTTGCACATAATAATGAAACAGGACAAACTTTAAAAATCAATAGACACCGGCACTGTATCTGATTGTGTTCAGCTCTGAAGGGAAAGTGTTCCCCGCGTGGGGAGAAAAGCACATGGCCATGATATCTATGGCAATCAGCAGCTACCATCTAAAACACATTGAACTTTGAACCCTCTCTCAAAAACTGTAGATGATAATGTCTGTTGAACAAACAGGTATGGCTAGCTAAGTGGAGGCAAGGTGCACTCCAACATGTGGCGAGACGTAGACTAACTCGAACAGAGGCTGGTGAGTGAATGAGAAAGGCCCCACCCCCCTGCTCTCGGCCTACAGTCACTCTGTTGGATTTGCATAATCGGTACTGCAAGCGAACTACGGTACTTATCTCGATAAGAGAAGTTGCAAAATCAACCGGAAAGTTCAAGCAAATTATAGAAAACAACCAGATCTAAATCCGTTAACTAATTCTCTTGTGAAAAGTGGATAGACATAAAAAAGACAGACATACATACAGAATGCGCTTGGACCACGAAATTTTTTAAACCGTTTCTTAGCGAGCACCTATGTGCAAAGGGTAAACTACATTAACCGTTTCTTAGCGAGCACCTATGTGCCAAGGGTAACCTACATTAAATATTTCAAGTCTCAAGTCCTCATGGTTCAGGAAATTTCGTGATGAGTGAGTCAGTGGTATTTGGCTTTTATATATATACAGTAGATTTGTTTCCTTTCCAGGGATATCATCCAAATGATATGAAGCCTAAAACAGATGGTTAATGAAATGAAATGAAATTGAATGAAAATCTTAGTCCTTCACTTTTTTTCAGTGTCCTTCCAAATATTTCATTAAACTAGATAGTTGATAATGAACTACACAAATGGGTGTAAATGGATACAAGTTAGATAGAAAACGGTTCTTTTGTCATTTGTATCTTGTTCCTAATAAGGAACCATTTAAAGTAATGTATTTGATTTTTTTATTTAATTTGATATACTTTATTAATCCCCATGGAGAAATTGTCTTTTTGCATGACCTTTGGAGGTCAGAGTGCAAGATACTGAAGCTATTTAAGACTAAGGTAATCAATTAAGGGTGGGGACTTTAACAAGCGAGACATCAAAATGAAACAGAATGTTGCTTGAGCAATAAATTCTTCATCAGTAATAATTCACTTCTCATTAACACTAGAATCCCAGAAGCCTACGGGAAAAACTCGTCATCCTGGGCCACATTAAATTCCTTTGCACCTCTCCATCAGCGTCTTTTGTTTTGCAAATTTGTCAGCACAAGCAGCAAGCAGCCAGCTATCCCATCCACCCCCCACCTCCAAATTCTCAGAGCTCAGGCCAGTTTATCTGGGAGTGAGGTGTCTGGAGTTGTATAGGGTAAAAAATATAATGTTATTTGGAATACATACATTTCATGTGTGTCTTTGTTGTCAAAGCACAAATGCTACATGGTAGTCCGATAACAGTCACGGGACATTGTGTCTTTGATTGCTGATACACAAATATTTTGAAACAGGCATCAATCTCAGCACCAATTGTGGTCATCACTGCTCTGGTGAAAAGAATGGAGATACATGCCATCAACTTGGAGAGAGACAGGCAATTTTGTTGTACCACGTGAACATCACTGACAGACAGAATAAAAAAAACAAGCGCTAACTTTTACAAGTAGCTATAATTTACAAGTAGCTAAAATTTACAATGGGTGTTACAGACTCAAATCAAATGTATGTTTTTATTATATTACAGTAATAATAATAGCAGCTCACTACTCAAAACACAGAACACCTCGCCTCGAACCTGGAATCTTTGGGTTATAAGGCAGCAGTTCTTACCTCTGCACCATTCAAGAATACATATCAACTTCCTGTCAATTGATATTTGAGCTTGGGTTTTTAACTAACTGACAGCAACATGTAAATCGAATGATTTTTTTTTCTTTTTTTATATTCTTGATTAAAAGCACACATGTTTATTTAATATTTGGACTAAAGTCTTCACATATTATACAATTCACGTCATTAGTAGGATAACTTGGAAAACGTTTCTGCTTTAGGCATGTGTTCAGCATTTCTTGCCTTACATTTCCTGTTATCCTCTACTTACACAGATCATTGTGCTTGCTGCTTGTGCTGATCGACACATTTACAAAACAAAAGTCGCTGATTAGGAGAGGTGCAAAGAAATTTAAGGTAGCCTGGGATTACAAGTTTTTTCATAGGCTTCAGGGATTCTGGTGTGGAAGAAAAACATGCAGTCATTGCAACCCTTCAGGACTGATGTTCACCCCTGCTTCAGATGATGAAGGTGAAGTTTGTAGTTAACTACTATTCTATAATTATCTTGATTTTTAGAAAGTTTTGATAAGAAATAGTAATCAAACAAAAAAGTGGGAGTTCAAGACACACTGTACACACTGGTTCCAAAATTGCACACTATTCATGCTTTTGAGTAGTTTAAAGGCTGAAAGAAAAGGGTTATGAGGTGAGGAAATTTTCCTAAATTAGGTGATATTAAAGATGGTGTCTCTCAGTGAGCAGTGCTGAGGCTGCTACTCTTTATTCAATATATGCAAAAGAACATCAAAACAATAGGAATAGCAATCTTCTTCTTTCGGCTGCTCCCTTTAGGGGTTGCCACAGCTGATCATCTTCTTCCATATCTTTCTGTCCTCTGCATCTTGTTCTGTTACACACATCACCTGCATGTCCTCTCTCACCACATCCATAAACCTTTGCTTAGGCCTTTCTGTTTTCCTCTTCCCTGGCAGTTCTATCCTTAGCATCCTTCTCCCAATATACCCAGCATCCCTCCTCTGCACATGTCCAACTCATATAACATGCTGGTCTCACTACCGTCCTGTAGACCTTCCCTTTCACTCTTGCTGATACCTGTCTGTCACAAATTACTCCTGACACTCTTCTCCACCCATTCCACCCTGCCAGCACTCTCTTCTTCACCTCTATTCCACACTCCCCATTACACTGTACTGTTGATCCCAAGTATTTAAACTCATCCACCTTCACCAACTCTACTCCCTACATCCTCACCATTCCACTGACCTCCCCCTCATTTACACACACGTATTCTGTCTTGTTTCTACTGACCTTCATTCCTCTCCTCTCTAGAGCATATCTCCACCTCTCCAGGGTCTCCTCAATCTGCTCCCTATTATCGCTACAGATCACAATATCAGCAGCAAACATCATAGTCCACGGCTACTCCTGTCTAATCTCGTCTGTCAACCTGTCTGTCACCATTGCAAATAAGAAAGGGCTCAGAGCTGATCCCTGATGTAGTCCCACCTCCACGTTGAATGCATCCGTCTCTCCTACCGCAAACCTCACCACTATCATACTTCCCTTGTACATATCCTGTACAACTCTTACGTACTTCTGTGCCACTCCCGACATCCTCATACAATACCACAGCTCCTCTCAAGGCACCGTGTCATATACTTTCTCCAGGTCCACAAATGCACAATGCAACTCCTTCCGACCTTCTCTATACTTCTCCATCAACATCCTCAGAGCAAACATTGCATCTGTGGTGCTCTTTCTTGGCAAGAAACCATACTACTGCTCACTAATCATCACCTCACTACTTAACCTAGCTTCCACTACTCTTTCCCATAACTTCATGCTGTGGCTCATCAATTTTATTCCTCTGTAGTCACTGCAGTCCTGCACATACCCCTTATTCTTAAATTTGGGCACCAGTACACTTCTCCAATCCTCAGGCATCCTCTCACTTTCCAAGATTCCACTAAACAATCTGGTTAAAAACTCCACTGCCATCTCTCCTAAACACCTCCATGCTTCCATAGGTATGTCATCTGGACCAACTGCCTTTCGATTTTTTATCCCCTTCATAGCTGTCCTTACTTCCTCCTTGCTACTCTGTTGCACTTCCTGATTCACTATCTCCACATTATCCAACCTCTTCTCTCTCTCGTTCTCTTCATTCATCAGCCTCTCAAAGTACTCTTTCCAACTGCTCAACACACTCTCCTTGCTTGTGAGTACGTTTCCATATTTATCCTTTATCACCCTAACCTGCTGCAGATCTTTCCCAGCTCTGTCCCTCTGTCTAGCCAAAAGGTACAGGTCCTTTTCTCCCTCCAACCTCTCATACAACTCATCATACACCTTTTCTTTAGCCTTCGCCACCTATCTTCTTGTACTCTGTCTACTTTCTGCATCTCTCTGACTAATCCACATCTTTGCCAACCTCTTCCTCTGTATACTCTCCTGTATTTGCTCATTCCACAGCCAGGTTTCCTTTTCCTCCTTTCTCTTTCCAGATGTCACACCAAGCACCCTTCCTGCTGTCACCCTTACTACATCTGCTGTAGTTGCCCAGCTGTCTGGTAACTCTTCACTGCCACCCAGTGCCTGTGTCACCTCCTCCCTAAACTCAACCTTGCAGTCTCCCTTTTTCAACTTCCATCATTTGATCCTTGGCTCTGACCTCACTCTCTTCCTCTTCTTGATCTCCAATGTCATCCTACAGACCACCATCCTATGCTGCTTAACTACACTTTCTCCTGCCACTACTTTGCAGTCTTTAGTCTCCTTCAGATCAGCTCTTCTGCATAGGATGTAATCTACCTGTGTGCATCTTCCTCCACTCTCGTACGTAACCCTATGTTCCTCCCTCTTCTTAAAATACGTATTCACCACAGCCATATTCATCCTTTTGGCAAAATCCACTATCATCTGACCTTCTTAATTCCTCTCTTTGACACCATATCTACCCATCACCTCCTCGTTTCCACTGTTTCCTTCACCAACATGCCCATTGAAATCCGCTCCATAATAAATTTAATTGCAGTAAAAGAAAAAACAATCAGGAGGAAAGACATCAACCAAGAAAACAAAGCAAGGATCAAAACGCAGAAATCAAGAGAATCATGCATCAAACCCTAATCAAAAATCATAGTCAAAACACATGACTTGAAGTTCTGCACCAGGAAAGCTTTTGCAGAAGTTTTAGAATCAGGATTTTCTTTAAGACTCTCTATAAGGCACTCTATAAATGCAACTTATTATTATTATTATTATTATTATTATTATTATTATTAGTGTAATTGTGAGCCATTTTCTAAAATATTTAAATACATTATTATTTTCATTACTAATTTTAATGGTTGTTTTTAACTTTTTGTTTGCTGTTTTTCTCTGGTAATCATATTGCAGAATAAGACCAATGCAGACTTATGATAGATTAAATTTAATATAAATTGGTGTGAATTATTACACATAAAAAGTAAAAATATCAAAAGCTCAATACACAGTTAGGGATCTGAAACTTGAAATTACATATTGTAAGAATGAATTAGTAGTCGTAGTACACTTGTCATTGTCAACATCCAGACAATATGCAGAAACAATTTAGTAGGCTAATGGAATGTTAGGTCATACAGCACAATGCGTGGAGTACAAGTCATGGGAGATTATACTTAAATTATATAACACACTAGTGAGGCCTTTTCTAAAATACCAAGTGCAGTTATGTTCTCCATATTACAAAAAATATATAGCAGCATGGGAGAAAGTCCTGAGGACAGCAATTAGGCATATTCTGGGATTGTAGGATATTGGCTATGAGGAAAGATTATTCAACTTAAACAAATGGACATTAAAAGTTGACAAAATAGAAGAGATCAAAATTTTGAATGGAATTAGTACAGTGCATCCCAGCTGTAACTTTCAACAAGAACATGGCGAAACAAACAGAAACTTGTTTAAGATAAAATTTGCACAACCTAGTAAGTTTTTCTTCACACACAGAATTATAGATACATGAAATAAGTGCCAATATACTGTAGTGTGGTAGACTACAATGTTTTGAGAACCATATCATAACTCAACTTATTGTTGAGTTGCAAGAGTTAGGTGAATAGACACTGATGAGCTATGTTGGGCTGAATGGCCAGTTCCTGTGATAATTGTTCAAATATGTTTTAAACAGTAGATCTACGGAACAGGGTTTAAGGTCTTCTGGAAAAAGGACAAACTGATAAGAGGCAGTTTGAAGCAGACTGCATTTATTACTTTATTGGTTACTATTTGTTTAGTGGCTACCGTCTTCAAAGAGCTGAGCATTTATTGCAAAAGCCAGACACCTTAAAATTCCAGTACTTACTTCTTCATATTCTTTCCAGAATGTCTTAGTGGGTGACATGGCAACAATATTTTTTGGGATGGCGGGCTTTCTTAAATATAGTTGTTCTCAGCAAGATCTTGCTTTTGTATAGTAAATGATAAATATGCCTGAATTTAAAATACTGTCAGGATAGCATAAAATCTATAATTTCTTATGGCTCACTGATATTATACCATGTAAATATGCTGATTCATCATTTATATTTGCTTTCAGACAAAAAAATACAGCTGCAAGTCATTTATTAGAAACTGCAAAAAATCTACTCTAAAAACATTGTCTTTACATATCAATATGTATAGAATATATAAAAGCAAAATGCTTTGTAAGGCAGAATATTTCCAAAGCCATTACTGTTCTTCCTACATAAAATGACCAACCATGGACACAGACTATGAGTAGTACAGTCATAATACTTAGAATAAATCAGACATGAGGTGGTCTTTGAAGGTATAGACTGCAATATTTTACTGTATTCCCCTGAACATACATTCCAAAAGCCCAGTGGGAATTTGGCATTTCTATTTGTGGCATGTTTTTGATTTTGGTCCTTTGTGAATAAACCAAGCATATGTGAAGGTAATGAGATTTGATTACTTCAGTATCAATTGATTACATCTGAGGGTCCATCTCAGAGGGAAGTTCAGTTTAAAGTGAGCATTAGCCCTACTGGCAAACTTCACAAGTCTTGGAATAAACACACTCTCAGTTGAACATCAGCTTCTGTGATTCTCTTGCCATTCTTTGCAAGATAAGTGTGATGTTACCCTTGATACTTAAATGGAATTAGGTTTAAAGTGACATGAACAAATGTTCATATTGTTATCAAATCTTTATTTTTTTAAGTAGCCAGTCAAACTTCAGAAATTAAAATACATCACAGATTAAAATTATGTTACATTTTTAAAATGTGAAAACCATTTATGTTATAGAGAACTCAAACAATGAAAAACTACACTACTGTAAACTGTTATGCTTTTCAGGCAACTTTTATCAGCTTTT
The DNA here is from genome assembly GCF_016835505.1 of Polypterus senegalus. Classification (NCBI taxonomy): domain Eukaryota; kingdom Metazoa; phylum Chordata; class Cladistia; order Polypteriformes; family Polypteridae; genus Polypterus; species Polypterus senegalus. The sequence goes on from NC_053154.1 coordinate 288,610,444, forward strand.
CTCTCCAGTTACTCAGGCTATAAGATAGCATATCAGGATAGACAAGGTGACATCTGTCTTCTTAAGGAATGTGTTTGTTAGTTCACATTTTCCGGATGTCTAGCATGTTTTTAAATCATTTGTATGTATTATGGAGCATTCTGGATGTCCGTCTCTCAAAATTACCACAGTCCTCTTTCAGCAATTATGACCATTTCCACCACTAAAGTGTGCAGCTTTGACACTCATTACTATACATTTCATCAGCTGGTAGTGGTTATGATGGTTGTTGCAAGAAAATGGTGTACAGTAAGGAAAAATTGGGATGAAGTGACCAGGAGATAAAAGAAACAACTAGTGTAGGAACAGATAAAAACTTTGGACTTGAAATATGTAAAGGTCTGAATACCTGATAGACTAAATAAATCATCAAAGCAAGAAACACTAAACCAGTCAAAAGAACATTGTAATAGGACCTCACACTAAATTGTTAATTTAACATAACTAACATCTATTTTTAATGTTTTCATCAGAAATGTAAGCATTTTGATTTATAAAAACATTGTACAACTGTGACACATATTTGTTACATTTTTTTATTCAATTATTATTTTTATTGTTATGTTGGAAATTTTTTCACATCGCTGTTTTGAACTTTTTATTTCAGTTACACAGCCTACTGTTGTGTGTTTCAAATAACGAGCAAGGCAATGTTGCTTATTGGAAATGGTGCCTATTACTGGTCACAGGTTTTGTGTTGTTATGTTACATGTGACGTCACTGTGACTCAGGTATTAAAGATGGCTTCACAGTAGGTGTGGCTTCCTGGTTTTCAGTTTTTTCTCTATAAAGCAAATTGTTTAAGCTTCTTTCCTCCCCTAAGAATATCTAGGATTTCCCTAAATATAAACCCATTTTTTTATTTCTAAAATTTCTAAAATAAGGAATCCAGTTTCCTTAAAATTCTGACCTCATTTGAACTCAAATAACACAGTGTGGCAATGAAGTTATGCCAACCATGTTAATCTGACAAACATTTGTCATCACTCAGCATTCCATAAACTAAACACTAAAGTGTGCACCTTATCAACTCATTTCAGTCTTCCTCTCTGTCCAGATGCTCACTATATTTTCTATGTGTGTTATATCACAAATGCTGTTATTTGCTAGGCTTTCTTTTAGTATTGAATATAGCATTTTACTCTGGTTTATTGTCTTTCATGCTATGTAATGCATTTGTATATTCTGTATCTATCTGTTTTGATGTTCTGTTCAGGAAACATCTGTATTCAGTGTTACATATACCTGTTGTTTCTTTATAAGACTCTGTGAAGCACCTTGAGCATGGAAAAGGTGCTATATAAATACATTTTTATTATTATTATTAAAATGAATCCAGCTTTTTTACACCTGGGTTCACTTCTCAGGTCTTCCCTGCGTTTGCATGTTCTCCCCGTGTCTGCGTGGGTTTCCTCCGGGTGCTCAGTTTTCCTCCCACAGTCCAAAGACATGCAGGTTAGGTGCATTGGCAATGTAGTGTGTGCTTGGTGGGTGGGTGTGTGTGTGAGTGTGTGTGTCCTGCGGTGGGCTGGCACCCTGCCCGGGATTTGTTCCTGCCTTGCGCCCTGTGTTGGCTAGGATTGGCTCCAGCAGACCCCTGTGACTCTGTGTTAGGATGTAGCGGATTGGATAATGGCTAACTGACTGACTGACAGCTTTTTTAGACTTTTCTGCTTTTACTTCTAAATATTTTGCTGTTTTATTTCAACATTTTTATCAGTTTTAATGTGAGTCTAAAATCTTGGATGTAGAACACCATGCACCGCCATCTTAAATAGGCAGGATGCCATGAAGTCAAACATCATGAATAGCAGAGGCTGCCGATGTCATAAAAGCAAAGCTACCTCCATGAAGAACTATTGTCAAAATGGTGGCGATCAGTATACAAAATAGCACCACAATTATGACACTGTTGTAATTATAAAAATGATTAACAAGAAAAACAAGTCACAAAAGTACAACAAAATTCATATTCATCCCAATGGCAAAGAAAACTAATTTTCAACAGCAAAATTCTCCTCAGCAGGAACTGTTTTAACACCTAAGACATTCTTTGAATGTTTTTATCCTCGTTTTTTAACCTCCTGCCTCTTAGTTGTAGGCCATTCAAGCAGACAGTGAGCTCTGTCAAAGTCAAATTTACAGTATTAAGCTAGTTCTTAATGAGCAGAGTACCTTAATTTTAACACGTGCATGGAGCCGCCCAGTACCATGAAAGAAATAACAGAATTACAGCTGTTGATTGTCCTCCTTCAATACACAGTTAATTACAAAAAGTATGTGATTAGTTTTATTTCTCCTGTTCTTGAAAATTAATGATAAACACACTCTTCAGAGTCAGGATTCTGCCACACTAGATTATACAGGTTCTCTTATCAATACTTAACCTTGCAGAGAAGTAGCAGCGTGACTGGGTCACAGATCAGAGACTTAAATTAAGGTGCTTTCTAAGAGTGCTAAAGGCAAAAGCTAACAGTTAACAAGTACAGAAGCCACTCAGTATAATCAATATATGATTAAATACAGAAAATCAAATTTATCAGTAAAGATCAACTCTCATAGTATCTCACCATCTACACCAATGTAAATGAAAGGTCATTGATGTTAGCTATAGGCCAGATACAAAATGCCTCCACCAAAATACAGTGGATTCAGAAAGTTTCATACTCCTTCACTTTCTGTATACTTTGTGTTGTATATTTAATTTTAAAAGGATACATTGTTCCCGATCAATCTACACTCAATAACCCATAATGACAAAGTGTAACCATGTTTTCAGAAAGGTTTGTCAATTTGTTAAAAATCAATAACTGAAATCTCTCATTTATAGCAGTATTCCAAGTTGTGGTCAGGTTGCATCCTGTTTGCTTTGTTTATCCTTGAGATGTATCTGGAGCTTGATTGGAGATCACCTACAGAAAAATTAATTTATTGGATACACCTATAAATATAAAGTCCCACAATTCAAACTGCATGTCAGGACAAAAACCAATCTGTGCTATGAGGTCCAAGGAATTTTAATAACTTTTGATTTGTAATAAATTAGAAAAATTGTCTGAAAACAGGTTTTCACTTTGTCATTATGGATTTTTGAGTGAAGATTGATAGGCAAAAATGTCAAATATATCCATTTAGAATAAAACATACAAAATGAGTAAGTATGCAGAAAGTGCTGAGGTCCGAATACGTCCTGAATCCACTGTACATCAAATAGTGGTTTTATTAAAGCAAAACAAGAGTGAGTGAATGATACCAGCACCCATTGTTTCTATACTATGATTTGGTCTGATTTTGGACCACTACTGATTTTGGATTGAAACTTAATAAGAACAAAATGTTTATTGAAGTATTTGTTTAACTAATGAAAAACTGCTTCTTCTAGAATTTTGCATAAAAAATCAATTTAGAGACAGGTCTAAAGTTGTCAAAGCCAAAGGAGTCAAGATTATTTTCCTTGAGCAGAGGTTTAACTCCTGCAGTCTTTATAGAATCTGGAAACACTCCTGTATTGAATGAAAAGTTAATCATGTTAAGTACATTATAAATTAGCACACCATAAACTCATAAAGCCTGATGGGGCTGGATCAAGGATACAAGTGGAAGGTTTTCATTAACAAAGTTCAGAGAAACCAATTTTAGTGAAGAAACTGAATTCACTGTAATGAGGTTTTGAGAACATATATTAATCTAATATTGTTAATTTTGTGTTTAAAAATTCTACAAAAAATTCACGTTTCATTTGAAGTTTTTGGAAGGCATTCATTCCAATGATTGAACTGGGTTTAAAAGACAAGTAGTTGAAAATAATAAGTTCCTTGAGCATAGGAAATGTGCTATGTAAATAAAATTTATTATTATTATTATTATTTCCAGTACACACACTTGAGCACTCATAGTTTTCATACTCTATATGTTTAGCATTCGTTTGCTCAGAGGTTGATGCGCTTGCTGCTTCCTGATCAGCTCTTCTTTTCTCCACCCTAGCAGCCCGCTTTTTCTCTTCTTTCGAATGGCAACTTTTCACGTTAAAACTGCAATTACTTAGTACATTTTCTTTAATTTTTCACTTAAGCTGGCACTTAAATCTCAAGAATGATTTAAGATATGAAGAAGTAGGGGAAGTGACAGCGAAGGTGGTAGGGGTGAGAATGGCGCCCGTACACATGTGCCGCATGTCTGCCCTGCTGGCCACTGCCGAAAATTTATTCTACAATAAAATAAAATAAAAAGAGGAATAACCTTGAAGGTCAATCATCACCCCGAAGAGGATAGTAGACGTAACGTAGTATATGTGTACCAAAATTCAGGTCAATAGGTCAAATGGTTTGCGAGCTACAGGTGATAAAAAATCCTGGACAGACAAACAAACAGCCACAGTAGTGTATTATATGTAAAGATGATTATTATTAATAAAATGTTACTCTTGTATTTTCCACATTATAAATGATAGAAAAATAGGACTACCTTTTAAGGTGGACTTCAGTGTTTGATGCAATTGCATGAGCCTTCGGTATTCTAAAGAGGACATTTTATTTTTTCTCAATTTACACCTCTTCTAAGGTATTTTAATAGTTGAAGGTTTCTTAACAGTTTTTTTAGGGGCTTCTACATCAGCTGTAGCTCTTACCTTAGCATTTAAATTTTCCATCTTACTAGTTACATTATTGGCTGTATTAGGACAAGCATTTAATTCAAGCTGATTATTTAGAACATTAGAAGTTGCTACGGAATCAAAATATATATTTATATATTTTTTTTTTAACAATATGCTGCTGTTTAATTCTTGTCACCAGTTTTTCTACATCAAATAAAATGAAGAAATTGTTAGAGATACTGATATCCTGCCTCACATCAATTTTTAATCTACTTAAAATGACTAAATATTAAAAGAGTGCAGTAAGTTGATAAATTCTTTAGCTTTGGGGCCACGCTGGTTATCTATGTGAAAATAGAAATCGTCTATAATTAGGAACCTTTCATAATTATTTATTCTTAGAGGTAATAAGTATGAAAATTGCTCAATAAAAGATGCATTATAGTTTGGAGGGCAATAAATAGTCAATATGAAAGACTAACACTTCTTGAGTTACTATACACCAAGATACTCGAAAGATGCAAAAACACCAAAACTAGTATCTTTAAAGTTTAAACAGCTTTTGAAAGTACTTACTAAACCACTGACTTGTTAACCTTGGTAAACATAATGAACAAAATTATAATTCATAGGTACAGCTTCAGTTAACATTATAGCGCTGTCACTGCTAAGCCACATTTTAATCAATGTTAGAAAGTCTATTTACCGATCACTGATAAAATCTTTGACATGACATGTCTTATTGGTTAACGCTCTAATATTAAGTAAGGCCATACTGAAGGCACGGTTTGCATTGAAGTTTTAGGGCAGCTTGAGATGGAAATTAAATTATTTGCATTGATATCTGTTTGTGCAGACTTTTTTTACCTAAACTATGATTGATTATCACACTGTACAGTAGTGCTAATATAGTGCACATCTATTAGTAGACCCACTGCAAAATTATCATACCCTTACACAGGTTTATGTCTAACATTAGGCCTAAGGCTAAGCAGTCAAAAAATGTATTACCTTAAAGATATTTTCAGAGAGTAGATTGTAAAAAGTCACACTGGCTATTAAAGGCATATTTGTCAAAGAAAAAAGAGTTTCTTATATAGCTCCTCTGTGCTACAAGACCAGTCCAGACTGTCATTGATATGGACCCCCAAATACTTTTAGATCCACTCCCTGAAAAGTGACCAGGTGTAGAGGCTTTTTGGTGTCAGAAAAGTTAATAACCAAATCCTTGGGTTTGTTGATGTTAACCTGTAGTCAGCTCTCTTTGGCCAAGAAACAAAGTTCTCCATCTGAATGCTACACACAATATACTCAATATCATCTCAATAAACCCCATTAGTGAAAAATTACCTATAAATGAAATTTCAATTATGATATATAAGCCTCTTGTGAACTTTGGCTTTTACTACTGAAATGATTTTTACTGACTGAAAAAGGCTTGTTTTTAATTATTGTTTTTAAAAAGTAATAAGGCAAAACAAAAGATTAAATCAAGGTGAACTGTACACAAATGAAAAGAAAACACAATTAACGTACTGGGTAATGTATAGAACCACATTATGTGCAATCCAGTGTGAAAAGTCTCAAGGTGGCCCCAGCTGTCAAGTCAGTATTAACTGTTGCAAGCAGTGATTAAGCTCGGTAAATCTTGATTTGAACACCCCTTACTCTGGAAGCAAAGTGTCCACAAACGTATTAGACATAGTGGGCACATCATCACAGGGCACAAAACTTAAAACTATCATATTTTAATATGCATTGAAACCTTCTTATCATTTTTGTAAGCCTCCGAGATAGAAAAAGCAATCCACTTGTAGCTGTGAAGGATTTTCAAATCATTCAAAATCGCTCAAATGCAACTACCAGAAAGGCATTCCAGCACTAATATGACTCGCCATACATAAAAAAAAAAAACACAGTCCAAGTGTCTTTTGAGTGAAATTCAAAGCAAACCGTTCACACAAAAAATAAGGAAAATGGTTGATAATACATGCAATAAAGGGAAAAAGGAAACTTCTTGTCTTTGGTAAGTATCTCGGTTACATTTCTTAAGGTTTCTATATGTTATGCCTTTAATGCTTATCTGTCTATCATGCTTCCTTCTAGCTGTCTAACTTCAATCTATGGGCTATTCTAGTGTCGCACAAAGCTAACATTACAAACATTCCACTTTCTTTAACTTATGGGGGGTTAAATTGAATCTTCCATGTTAAGCTACATCTCTATAGTATAAAAGGAAATCCCGAGACAAGACTTTCTCGGAGATAATTTCAACTCCCACGAGAGTTAATTTCAGGTCCTGCAAGACAAGACTTTTTGCCAAGAGATGTTGACAAGTCCCGCCCTCCACTCAAACATTTACAACCACTCCCACGGTCCACTCATTTCTCATTCGTGTGAAAGCTATTGTCAGACACAGTTCTTGCACTCCCAGCTCCAAGTTGGGTCGGAAATAAAAGACAGAGTAGAAGGCAAAGTAGAATTTCATAAAGGGGGACAAAAACGTTGGCGCGATACACATGCAGAGCAGGTTAGAGATTATAAAAGTAGTAAGTCTCAAAAAACTGATAGTAAAGATGATATATGCACTAACAAGGAAAATATTACTTGGTGCAACAAAGGAACAGCGAAAAGAGATTGAATATATGGACACAAGTGATATGACAGAAGTATGTAGATATTGTTCGGCTTTAAACTTTATGTCGGAGACTTGTAGATCGTCTAATTTGTGTTGCCATCAGGGAAAAGTAGTGTTTCTTCCCAAAGAAGAGGCATATCCGCAAGAATTAAAAGATTTGTTGTTTGGTGAAAGTGAAATCCACATATGCTAGTGGCAGAGATGTGGGTTGGCGAGCAAAGCAAGCACGGGGTGAAGCCCCCTAGTTATATTCAAGTTCAAAACTAAGTAAACTAAGGCAAATTTACCATTCACAATTAATTGAAGGATTTGGCTCTTTTGTTACGAGCTGCACTAGTGGGAAGACAGTGAAGGCAGAAAAGACGAGGTAATACCTCAAATAAGAGTGTATTTGTTGCCAGGCATATTTTTCCAATACATTTTTGTCATGGAAAGCTTTAGTTGTGCCACCTTTTGATGGCTCCATCTGCTCAATGGCTCTTAAGGTGGCTGCTCTCAAATTCTCAGTATGGATCTGTTCCACCCTGAATGACCGCTGCCTGACCATTCTGCTGCGCCATGCTCCTCTGCACTTTTTAACTCATTGGCTTCTTGCTAGCCAGGCAGCTTATGATAAAGTTTTCAGGTTGCTATAAGAAACATCTAAAAAGTAAAGGTAGGATGATGTTTAATATTTTATTATGAAACAGGTGCCAGCGGGAAAAACAGGGGGTTATGGGGTAATGAGGTGATGATGAAGTTCAATGACTCTATGAAAGGTTGTAGCTTTTTCTAAATTGTTTTTTTGATTCATGTTCACTTAGAGTACATTCTGTGCAATAATGAGACTTTTTCGTTTTGATTTACAGTACTTAGCATTCGAACAGCCACTTATTTCTGTAGCGTATTCAGTTCAAAAATCCCTAACATAATTGAGCCTCTGGAGAATAGTCTGTGTGTTTTTTTTTTAGTAGTTGCATTTTTGTGAAGGTGACTTGGAAGAAAAGACTGCTTCATTATTAAAAACATAATTTATGTAAGTGTTCGTAAATTTTCCATCATAAGACTTGACAGAAGGGTGCCGGGTTACAGTGCTGTCTCTACTCCACACATGCACTAAAAGGTGGGATACAGAAAGGCAAGAATGGGGAGCTTCTTACTTTATTCTATTATGCTTAAAAAGCATAAATCTTTTATTCATAGCTTTAATGATATATGAAGGTTGGCTATTCTGCCAAAACCTCAGTGGCCATGCTGGTTTAATAAAGTTGGCAGTCATAATGCTTGTTAAAATTGAAGACACTGAAGGCTCAACCTTCTTCTCTTGGGGGCATGAGCTCATATATTACCATTTTTTGCACAAAAGAAAGATACGCCAGAATTCCAGAATATAGGTGAACAAGTAGATGTATGGGAGTCCAACCTCTGTCTAGTGAAATAGGAAAAAGACAGAGAGAGAGAGAGACATTGGATGAAAGAACCCAAAGGCCTCTTGGCCACCAGAAGAAAACTTAAAGCACCTATCTTGGAGAGTTAATTGGTTAGATTAACCATTCTGAAATGAGTTTAGGGCAGGGGTGGGCAATTTTGATCCTGGAGGGCAACAGTGGCAGCAAGTTTTTGTTCCAAGCCAGTTTCTAAATGAAGACTCAATTATTGCTGATGAAGCACTTATGGCTCAAGTGACCTTCTGATGCTTCATTTTAGTGGTCTCGCCACCCTTAATTGCTTATTTCTGTCTTCATCAGCTGCGTTCACTGTTTTTAATGGCTCTTTATTAGCAATAAGGTGCAAATGACAGAAAAGCCATCTAACTTGTTTCCATTTACACCCGTGTGTATTTATCATGCACTATTTGGTTTAATAAAACACTTATGAGAAAAATGTGACAAACTGAAAATTACCTGTTTTAGGCTCCAGCTCATTTGAATGATATCCTTGGAAAGGAAAAATCTATGATATAAGAACCTAACATTGCAAACTAACAAGCCGGAAAATTAAAAAAGGTCTGAGATTGGCAAGGATTGGTTTCCAATTAAGCAATTGGGTTGGAACGAAAACTTGCAGCCACTGTTGCCAGCATGGACCAACTTTGCCCATCCCAGATTTAGGGAATAGTTTAACCACTTTGGACAAGCACAAGGTACCTATGTAAAGGAGATTAGAGAAGAATACCTGGAACTTTAGGAATCATCGAGGGACTTGGGTGAGTCATATATAACATCCAAATGTCCAGAGATTTTTTTAACTTTTACTTTTTTGCCAATCCTCCTATTGTTTTTTTTTGGAATTTAAGACAGCTTAAAGTGTGTGTGTGATTGCATGAATAGTGACACCATGACTACCATCTTCTCTATTAATGGATAGGCAGTCACTCATTGGAATTGGCTGCTTTTCTGATACTTATTATAGAAGTGATATGCCTTTGATACTTTTTGGGACATTTATTTCTTATGCATTTTGCATGTTATTTTATGCCTCTGAGTGTGTTTCTTTGTGCTTAGGTTTACTTACATTTACCCAATAAAAAAACAAAATTTAAAAATGCTCCAACTTACAAAACAGTTAACTCAGCCCCTTAACACAAACCACGAATATAGCTATGCACATTGTATTGAGTAAATTTGCATTTGCAAATTTCTACTTATCAGGCATTTCTTCTATCTGATGTAAATATTGGAAAAGGCTTACCAAAGGTTTATAAATGACTTCTGTCATGGCTTTCACTGCTAATCCTGCAGAGCCTGAAGCGACTCTGACTCATCCATGTTTCAATTTTTAACTTCTTAAATATTTAGATTACTTGTGTTGTGATTGAGACAATTTGTTTCTTTTTATAGAATAAAGAGTGAGTAGTTCATTTGCCATTTCTTACTGATTGTGTTATTTTTTCCTTCTTTGTCTCAAAGGTTATGGTGCTCCATCTGGAGTTGGTTCTTTCCTCACATTTTCTATTGATGGTATGGGCCTAGTAATAGTCCTATTTTGACAAGATTAGTTTTATACCAGAGAGGTGGGGTCAAGTAACAACCTGAAGTGGGCCAGTATACACTCTCTACTGGCATTTCCTCATTTTCCATTGTTAATGTATGCAAATCCACAGTTGTCTGTCAACAACTCCAAGGGGGATAAATTGGTGTTTATCAGACCTATCAACCTCAAACCATTATTTAGCACCCACAACAAGGAGTACACCAAGTCTTTCAGGTACTGTGTAAAGTAATTATTACCAGAGGACCTCTGTAATTTTAGTCCCTTTTCAATTGCTCAATCACACTGGGACTGGTTTAATCTTTCTTTATGTTTCTGTTTTTATCTTTACATATTTTGATTGTGTGTTGCAGTTTGCTCTATTCCACTTTTATACAGTATATTGTATGTTTTTTTTCACTTTCTAATTTTTTTGTATCATAATCTTTATACCTTTTATTTTTTCCCCATGTGTTTAGCTTGCAATTCCTTTGGAGAAAGAGATTAATTGAAAACACATGTTCACTCTTTCTGTTCTGTGATTATGACATTTGCCTTTTAACTAACAATCAAAATATATCTACTTGAATAACCAAAATAAAACAATTAATTTATAACACAATAATTAAGGAAGAAGGGTAAATACCTGTACATATTGTAGCGACCCGTGGTGGAGTCTTTAAAGATTTTAGAGCCGAACTCTGCCGTGCACCTCTCCCAAGCTGTCGGCTAGCGGATTGCCAGCGTTATGCACGTAGCTGCACCCAGCTCTTTAGATAACGAGCACTCGTGTCCCATACACCGCACGACTCCGAGTATCTCGGCAATAATTGCTTAGATAGAATCTTAGCAATGATACAGCTCTGTCCTGTTGTATCTTTTTATTAACAGATAGCCAGTAAAACAAAGCTTAAAACTCATTGTATAGCTATGGTCAAGGTCATTTACAGAGCCATCTTTCTCATTGATGGTGACTATTTACAATAACAACAACCCCGGACGGCGATAACCCAACCCACCCCACTGATTGAGCACAACACATACAACAATTACAACAAGAAAGACAATTAGGTTACTAAGTTAATTTCGACACAATAAGCTTTACATAAATTACCCATAAATTCCCCACAAACTATTTACATAAATTACCCATACGGCGTCACTCCGCCAGCGCTTGCTGCCGGGTCGTTACACAGCCCCCTCCCAAGAGGGTTAGTGTCCCCACAACCCTACTCATCACAAATAAAATCGAGCAAGTGTCCTGGCGACGGACACGCTTCGGCCTGCCGGAGGTGCCATTATTCGGGTCAGGCTCAGTCCTGAGACTGTCAATGTCCGTCTCTGCGCCGGGGGTGGAGGTTGGAGAGCCGCTTGTATCCTCGAGTCGTTCTTTCTTCGGGGCCAGTGGGTGGTATGGTGCCAACGGTCCTTGTGCAGCCCCCCCCGTCTGCCCCGTCTAGGCATTCGGACTCGGAAAACTACCTCCGAAATTTTGTCCAAAATTTCTCCAGGTCCCTGCCAATGATGAGTTAATTTTGGAGACAGTCCCCGTTTCCGTTGCGGGCAAAATACCCACACTTTGTCCCCTGGTTTCAGTGTCAGGCCATGAGCCCGTGTGTCATAAGCCCATTTCTGGCGAGCTCCAGCTCCCTCCAAGGCCTCCCTGGCCAGTCGATGAACGTGTCCAGCCGCTCTTTCAACCGTCTAAAATAATCCATTTCGGGCCCACCAACAATCTCAGGCTCAGGGGGCGAGCCAAACACCAAATCCACTGGCGTGTGAAGTTCCCTCCCAAACATCAGCCCCGCTGGTGTGCATTGGCTCGATTCTTGCACTGCTGTCCGATATGCCCACAGGACCAGAGGCAAATGTTGGTCCCAGTCTCGCTGGTGTTGACTGGTCAGGATTGTCAGTTGAGTGGCCAGGGTGCGATTAAATTGCTCGACTAATCCATCACTTTGCGGGTGAAGGGGTGTGGTTCTGGTCTTTTTCACCCCCAGTCGCTGACACACCTCCCTGAACAAACGGCTCTCGAAGTTCCGCCCCTGATCGCTGTGGAGCTCGTCCGGAACTCCAAATCGAGTGAACATTTCATCCACTAGTTTTTGAGCCGCTGTGGAGGCACTCTGATCCGGAACTGCATACGCCTCTGGCCATTTGGTGAAGTAATCCATTGCTACCAAAACGAAGCGATTTCCGGCTTCCGTTACAGGAAAAGGACCCAGTACGTCCACTCCAATTCTCTCCATGGGTGCCCCGACAAGGTATTGCTGCAATGGCGCGTGAGAACGTTGACCAGGTCCTTTTTGCGCAGTGCAGATGTCACAGCAGTGGACGTGCAGCTCCGCGTCTTGCCGACACCCGGGCCAATAAAACCGCTGCCGTAGTCGACGCACTGTCTTAGCGTTTCCGTAGTGTCGGATCCAGCTGCTCCGTGGACCCATCGGAGGACCTCGGCGCGCAAAGCCTGGGGAACCAGCAGTTGTAGTCGGTCAATTCCCCCCCCGGGTGCTTGCCACCGTCTGTAGATGCGCCATCGTGCAACTCCAAGTTGCCCCACTGGGAGTGTAGTAGTTTGAGTTCAGGCCCCTGTGAAGACACGGTTTGCCAGTCGGGACGTTCTTGTGTCTCCAACCAGCCCTTTACCTTTTTAGCTTGGTCGTTAGCCTGTAATTGCCTCAGTTGGTCACTAGTGAATGGCTCCCCTACTCCAACAGTGTCATCTATCCTTGCGGATGCTGACGATGGCCCCAGACCCCTTTCTTCCTGTCGGCAGCAATTTCGACATTCATTGCTGAGGCATGGACGCCTGGAGAGGGCATCAGCGTTGGCATGCTGCCGTCCCGGTCGGTGCTGTATCTCGAAATCATATTCCTGTAGAATCTCCATCCACCTTGCCACCTGGCCCTCTGGTTGCCAGAAATTCAACATCCAGGTGAGGCTAGCATGGTCAGTCCACAGCGTGAACCTAGTGCCCAATAGGTAGGGCCGAAAGTGCCGTACCGCTAGGATCACTGCCAACAGTTCCCGCCGAGTGACACAGTAATTTCTCTCCGGTCGACTGAGGCTGCAGCTGTAATAAGCTACCACTCTCTCTCAGCCTCCCCTTCTGTGAGAGTACGGCCCCAATCCCACATTGCTAGCGTCAGTGTCCACCACAAAAGGTTGGTTGGGGTCAGGGTGCGCCAGGACAGGCGCTGGACGAGGGCAGCCTTTAATTGTTGGAAGCGGCTGTGCAGTCCTCCGTCCACCTAAACTGTTGTCCCTTACTCTTCAGTTGGTGCAAGGGGCTGGCAATGGTTGCAAAGTTTTTACAAACCTCCTGTAATATGAGGCTAAACCCAGAAAGCTCCGCAGTTCGGTGATGTTGGCTGGTGGGGGCCAGTTGCTCACGGCAGCCACCTTTGCTGGGTCTGTAGCCACCCCACTCTCGCTGATTACGTGCCCTAGAAACTGGGTCTGTCGGGCGAGAAGATTGCATTTTTCAGGGTTCAACCGCAACCCGGCGCTACGAATGGCGGTCAGGACCTCCCTTAAATTGTGCACAGCCTGGTCAAAGTCTCTGGCATGAATCAACAGATCATCTAAATAGACCACACAGCGGGTTCGGGGAATGTCTTTTAGGACCCGCTCCATTAGTCTTTCAAAAGTGGCGGTGCATTACAAAGTCCAAACGGCATTACCTTAAACTGCCACAGCCCTTGTCCGATGGTGAATGCAGTTTTGGGTCGGTCCTCTGCTGCCAGTTCTACCTGCCAATATCCACTGCGCAAGTCCAAGGTGCTGAACCAGCGGGATCCAGCCACATAGTCCAATGCATCGTCGATGCGGGCAGTGGGTAAGAGTCTTTTCAGTGACTGCATTTAATTTACGAAAGTCCACACAAGGCGCCAACCCCGTTTTCTTCCGCACCATGACCATGGGTGCGGCCAGGGACTGTCCAAAGGCTCAATAATGTCGTTGGTTACCATCTCGCGAATCAATTCTTCGGCAGCTTGGCGGTTTGCAAGAGGCAATCGGTGGGGCGCAAGCGAATGGGGCGGCGTGGCCAGTGTCAATGTGGTGTTTTACTAACGAGGTTCTGGTGCAGTCCTCCTCTCGAGCGCAAAATGTCCACAAAGTCGTTCAGTAATTTCTGGAGTTGCTCCTGCTGTGGCGTGCTCAGATGTTCACCACTTGATGGCCCAATTCCTCCACAGCGGCAACCGTCTCAGCTGATGGGGGTCGTGCGATGAATTTGACTGTCCAGCAATACTCTCCTGGGGTTCTCTTGAACCCTTGCCACTTCAAACAATGGTTGGGAGCGGTGAGCAGTGGTGTCCAGGTGAATCCACTCTGGCAGTCCTTCCAGGACGGTTCCAGCCCGACCGGAGCTTACCCAAACAAAGGACGGCCCTTGACACATCAACACGTGCTCCCCAGTGGGCCAACAAGTCCAACCCAATAATGCACTGGTCTTTAATGTCCAAGCCAGAATTCGTGGTTGGTCTGGCTCGTCCCTACCAACACAGATAACAGTTTCTTTCCGGGCATTACTGTCCGTTCACCCATAACAGTGCGTAGTTAAGCTATTTGTGGGGTCCAGCCCTCTGGAAGAAGACCAGCGGTTTGGGCAACACTCCTTTTGTAGCAAACAAATAGTGGACCCGTGTCCACTAAAGCACTGCATGGCCGTCCGTCAATAGTGCAGTCTAGGTATAGTCCAGTGGAAAATCCACAGCGCCCAACTTTAAAGCAGTCATTGTGGAGGGGTGCTGAAAAACGGAGCGAGGGTTCCCTCACGGCCTCACCCCGATGTCGTTTCCCTGCGGTGATGCTGTACGAGGCAAAGGACTTGGGGCAGGGCAATCCCTGGCAAAGTGCCCTGGTTCTCCGCGCGAAACAGCAGTCTACTCATTGTCTCTGTGGGGGGTTGATGTTGGTTGGGCGCGACTGACCTCCACTACCTCAGGCGGGTCCCCTTCCGCCCTTCGTTCAACTGCTCTTGTTAGTCGACTCGGCGTGGCGTTCGTCTTGTCGGTGACTCAGCCTGTAGTACTTCTTCAGCCCGCTCAGCCTCTCGTAGTGCCTCGCTCAAATCTCGGGGTGACGATAGACAGACATGCTGGCGAAGCGTTCTGGTGTGAGGCCCGCGGAAAGCATGAAGACTGAGTTCCCCTCGCTGCTGTCGAGAAAGTAGGGTAACCTTTTCGTGTATATACCCTGATGTCAGCGGCAACGGCTCCTACACTCTCACCTTCACGCCGACGTCGGCTAGTCAGCTTTTCTCTGCTGCATTCTGCTGAAGTTCTTTGTCCAAAGCGACGGGTGAGAGCAGCGGTGAGAGCCTGAAGATCACGACACTCTTCCGATGGCAGATCAATGAGTACCTGAAGTGCGGGACCCTCCAAGGCAAGGGCCAAGTGTGTCGCAGCTTCCTCGCGGTTCCACTCATTGTGTATCGCGGCCAGATCCACTTGTGCAAGGTATGGCTCTAAGGGCGTCAATCCGCTGTATTACGGCAGCTTAGCAGGTGACCGTGAGAAGAGGACCGGCCGACTGGTAACCTGGGGTATCGCTGTGGCAGCCGGCGGCCCACTCTGGCGTGCTTAGAAGATCGCAACACTGTCCGGGGAACACTGGCACCATCAGGCGGTCTGCCTCTTTTCTCCGCACAGCTCCGCTGATCAGGCGCTCTAACGTAACGCTGTTCTCTAAGATGGCACGCTTTAATTCTTCAAGACTCTGTTCCATAACGGCGTCTTCTAAACAGCCTGGTATCCCACTTCTGACACCAATGTAGCGACCCGTGGTGGAGTCTTTAAAGATTTTAGAGCTGAACTCTGCCATGCACCTCTCCCAAGCTGTCGGCTAGCGGATTGCCAGCGTTATGCACGTAGCTGCACCCAGCTCTTTAGATAACGAGCACTCGTGTCCCATACACCGCACGACTCCAAGTGTCTCGGCAATAATTGCTTAGATAGAATCTTAGCAATGATACAGCTCTGTCCTGTTGTATCTTTTTATTAACAGATAGCCAGTAAAACAAAGGTCATTTACAGAGCCATCTTTCTCATTGATGGTGACTATTTACAATAACAACAACCCCGGACGGCGATAACCCAACCCACCCCACTGATTGAGCACAACACATACGACACTTACAACAAGAAAAACAATTAGGTTACTAAGTTAATTTCGACACAACAATAAGCTTTACATAAATTACCCATAAATTCCCCACAAACTATTTACATAAATTACCCATACGGCGTCACTCCGCCAGCGCTTGCTGCCGGGTCGTTACAATATAGACACATGGCAATAAATAATACAAAACAAAAACTAAAGCTGACTCAGTTTTCTCTAGTACTCCTACAGTATAAGAGGTCACAAACTTATTAATTATATTTCCTCTGCTTTATTCTTCTTTACCAATGTGAAAATTATTAAATATTTGGAACATACAGTTTGTAAATGTTTTGGTTAGATATTTTTGGTGTTAAATCAAGATGAAATCGCTTTCAGGTTTTTTTTTCTACTATTTATGTGACACTGTTATTTTATTATTTTTTTCATTAGCACAACCATATTACTGGCCCCACTTTTCTTTGTCCAAAATTGTGGAAATGCTTAAAAACTATTTTGTGAGTTCCATAGTGTAGATCTTCTAGTTACATTCTATTTGGCTCAGAAACTTTTTGTGTCTTATTCTTGTTTAGGTGCATGATTTTTTTTTCTTGGTAATGACCTCCACTTTGTTTTGTGACTATGTTTCATGTCCTGGTATTTTCTACTGCCAGTTTTCCATCTAGTTAGTCCTTTTTCATCCTAAAAAAATATGAATGTGTCACTGGACTAAAAGTTCAAAAGCTAAACTCTAAAATAAAAGGCTTCTAACATCAAGAAAATCCAGAAAACCTCTAAACAAGCAAACAACAGCCAGACGTGTGTGTTAAATGTTTGTCTGTCTCATCCATCTTGTGGCCTGTCTCTATATATCTATATGTAAGCCATTATCACATTTCTATAATCTTTGTGTTTATCAATAAACTGTATTATTATATTTCTTAAAATAAACATGCTTTAGTTATCCTGATTAGAGTTTAATGGCTACGAAACCTATGTACAGAAATAAAGTGAGGGGAAAAGGCCTTACTAAATTGTGTAATTATTATTGCCATTCCAGGAGGCAAACATTATCATTAATTTATTTATTAACATTGACCAACCCTTTACACACCCACATTTTACTACATGGCCTATTAAAAAATCTTCTCACTTCATTGATTTATCCATATGATCAATTATTTACAAAAAGAAAAAAAAAATCACAAGGAGGCAGTGGTTACAAATGCTGCTTCACTTCACCAAGGTATTGGCTTTAATTCCTAATCACTCTCTGGCTTGTACACTTTCTCTCCAGTTGCCTTGCAAATCTGAAAGTCTTATTGGGTTGATTAAGGAATCTAAATGTACCCAGAATGATTAAGTGCGATTGTGTCCTGCTGTAGACTGGTGCTGCCGACATGGCAGTTCCAGCCTTGTGATTGACTGATGTTAAAGGGGGGAGACAGTATGAGTATGGGGTATATATTGTACTGTGGAAATATTGTATCCTTAACACATTCACTGCCTATTGGGCTGCCTATACATTAACTCTGACTCACTAATGCTGAGTTTCTTAAACTATGGGTTGCAACCAGACATGTTTATCATGTGTCATGACATGATTGTGTAGAAACAATTGTCAAGTTCTTCCAAGTGTGGATTCTCTGGCGAGTGAAATACTGACCTCGGTTTAGTGGACTGTTTATTGTGGTAGTATGTATGTATACACAGAGTTATAGAGTATCTGTCAAATAATACAAAGAGTACACAACCTGTTTCACCCTAATTGGGACTCATCAGGTGTATGCACCTTTGCTTCCCCTTGCAGAGATCAAACCTCGGGTGTCACCATTTTAGGAAAAGCCTCAGAAGTTACTTCACAGCAGCTGGAACGCTTACTTGATCAAGGGTGTAGATTGAAGTAGTGCATCCATATGTTTGAATGATAATCTGATTATTTGGATTGTCACCTACCAGGAAACACTTGTGGTTGGTCCACCAGATGGTAAACAACCGTCACTCCCTCTCAGCTTTCACGCCCTCACAAAAAGTGTGTTTTTGAGCACGTTGACAGCCAAACTCCATATCTTATCAGATGCAATAGATGTTAAAAAAAAGTGTGTTTAGTGCAAAAAGTTAAGTCGTTCTTAGTTTCCTAATTTGACTATCCAAAATTGTGTCATTACTGGTTTGAGGTACTCTACGAGAAAGTGTTGGGTCCAGGTGACATCATAGGTAGATTTCCTTTCTGCACAGGGGAGAGAAGAAGAGAGAATGTTATTACAAAGCACCACCTCATGTCCTGGAGGAGAATTACAATAACATATGTCCTTAAACTGTTCCCAAAGTGTCTGCATGTCACCATATATATATATATATATATATATTACTCCTCGGCCACGAGTCCCGGGACAGCCGCCCGGGCCTGTCTGGGGCCACAAGGAGGGGCCTGGGACATTCCTGAGAGGGCGTGGCTACCGCCAGGGGGCGCCCGGACAGTAAGGGAATCCTGGATGGCAGCACTTCCGCCACACCAGGAAGTGCTGCCGGAAATACTTCCAAGAAGACCCGGAGTGCTTCCAGGTGCTTTCCTGACACTTCCGCCACACCAGGAAGTGACGTCAAGGGGAGCACCTGGGGCTCATCCGGGCCATGATAAAAGGAGCCGCCTCCTTCTAGCAGGCGAGCCAGAGTTAGGAGGAAGGAGACGAAGCTTGTGAGGAGGAGGAAGGAGGTCAAAGAGAAAGAGAGAAAGAAAGAGAGAAAGAAGAAGAAGAGAAAGAGGAAGAAAGCAAGAGAGTTGGTGAGAGAAGGCATTGTGGTGCTCAAAAGAAAATAAAGGAGTGTGTTTTATACATCCTGGTGTCCGTCTGTCTGTGTCTGGGGGTACGATTTCCACAATGGCGCCCGAACAGGGGCCTGCCTCCTGCTAAAAGGGGGAACCCCGTTTTCATAAATATTTTGTGGATCAACCCCACACAGCAGACGAAGGCGCACTTCCACCGCGACACGCAAGCCTGCGCCGACGCCTCTGGAAACGCTCGCTGTAGACCACACCAGCAAACGACTCTGTTATGGGGAAGAAAAAGGGCAACCGCACCCTGAAGGTAGCAACGCCTCTACCCGGCGTCGTCATTGCGGCTGCACGGGGCAGCGGAAGAGGCCGCCCAGCGACAGCGGATTCGAGAAGACGGGATTCGGGAGGTAAGTCTCGCGTCGGAAGGGTGATATGCTTGGCGGGACTTACCCTGTGGTCCCCTGGTCTTGTTTTTTAGCAGGGGACTGCCTGAATCCGCGTCTGTGGCCGAAGCACAGGACGAATGCCTTCTCTCTCTTTTCTTCTTCAGGCCGCCTCCTGCCTCCTCCAGAGACCTTGTCCACTCTTCCACCCGACTCTTGTCCTCTTCTGAAGGGAGGCAGCCCCTTTAAATAAGTGCCCGGATGTGCTCCAGGTGTGTTCCCGGCCATCTCCCACTGAGACGCCTCAGTGTGGCGGAAGTCCCGGCTGTCTCCCCGGAAGCACTCCGGGTGTCCCTGTTCCTTTTCCCCCCAGCACTTCCTGGTGTGGTGGAAGTGCTGAGGTCCAGGGTCTTCCAGGTATTGGGCCCCCCTGGTGGTAACCCCGGGTCCCTACAGAGTTGAGCTTCCCAGCTCTTTACCTGCGGCCCCCAGGGCGGTCGCCCCCTCGAGGTCTGGAGGAGGCACAAACCCACCTCCGGTCTTCTCGGGCGTCCCGGCTGGGTATCACCTCCATCCGGGTACCACAACACTCATACTTCTACACATAGACATTTATATACTGTATATATATAATATATACAAACAATGCTGTTAACCCACCACAAACCTTTTCTTTCTGTTGTACGAAAATATAATAAATATTTTCCACAACACAAACCTTTGAAACTGTTAAACTAAGATGACAGACAAGCAAAGACACGTGTAAGAGAGTTGAAAGAGAGAAGGGAATGAGCTCAAAAGATGAAGAGACTATAGCGCTAGCTTCAAATGTCCAAATATAAATCTTGATGTTGTGGGGGGTAAGACAGTATGGTGGGGTATATCTTGTACTTTGTAAGTGTTGTATTCTTAACACATTTACTGCTGGACCATTTATTACCAGGATGCTGCAGTGTAGGCCTGTGCTTTTATGATAAATAATGAACTCTATAAGAGCTCATAAAAATGCAAAGAAATATGTTAGAAGGCAACAGCTTTGTTACCAACAGTAACTCTGTCAAAACGTAAAAAAACTGTTAATTACTTTTACCGGCAACATGCCTGAAAATCTCCATTTGAGTGAGAGTCCTAGAAACATGGCATCACACAGAGTGCAGGCTTAGAAACACATGTGCCACAAGTATAACATGTTTCTTTGCACTGTTCATGCTTGATGCACACAGAATAAATTTTTAGTTAGTGATTGTTTGCACTTGGTGAGCAGCAGAATGTCCATGTACTGTTGTGCTGACATTCGTGACAAGTCAGATGCCTTATTACGAAGAAACCCTTTCAGCCTACAAGAGCCTACAGGTTCCACATCATCCATTTGATCGTCACTATTTCAATCTCTGTAATTATCATCAAAAAATTCATCTTACAATAAATCCAGTGGTTTCAAAACATCAGCAGTTTTATGCTTTTTCTGTGATGACATAACTGTCTATAGCACAATTTTCAGCTCCTGTAGCTGTTCACTAGATGGTAACACTATAGTACAGTACGAGCCTGAGATGCAGAAGCAAAACTCACCAGGAAGCTGGCTGCATCTATAATGGCTATATATTGAGATACGACTTCTCTTGCATGTTGTGTTCTGACAGTCTCAATGAGATATGACTTAACTTGTAGCTTGTGTTCAAAGTGTTAAAGCACTCAGTTAGTCATTGTGTGCTCACTGTAGTGGCTTGCATTGAAACTACAGTAAATATGTAACAGACGTGCATTAAATTTAACATGATTCACTGAGGATGAATTCATTCTTGTCAATCTGTTTTATAGTGGTTTGATAAATTTCGATCTACTGGTAGTGTGACAAATCAGCACCACTGAGAACTGTAAGAACACCACAAAATAGCAAATGGGAAAGGCAGGGCTCTATAACGGACTTCTGTGTTCGGCTCAACATCAGTTAGCAGCATTAAATCTTCTAGACTGAACTACAATATACAATAATTCGAAATAATTTAGCTAGGTGACTCAACCTTTTGCATTCAGTGTATTGAATTCTAAAATGAAAACTGGAATGTGCTAAACAATTTGCAAACTCAGTGGGAAGAAAGTATTGTTTATGGTGGAGCTCATATGAAGAATTTTATTTCAAATATATATTAATTAAAATAAGGTAAATAAATAATAATAATTTTTAACTGCTTTATTCCTTTTCCAGCACCATGAGTTATGTGAATAAAAAAGTGATTGTTGTGAACAGGACCCGGACACAGAGAGACAGAACATCGTTTGACCACCCAACACACGTTTATTATGTACAATATTTACAAAAGTCAGTGCACAAACCCAGTGCCTCCAGCACCGATCCCCCAAAGTCTGGACCTTTCACAATCCCTTTTATGCCTTCCTTTAGGCCGCCTCCAGTCCTCTCTCCAGTTCTGTCCTCTTCCACCCGACTTCCACTCTCGACTGTTGGGAGGGCCCCTTTTATCACACCCCGGATGGGCTCCAGCTGCTTCCCAGCATTCCTCCGCGGACACGCCCCAGTGTGGCGGAAGTGCCGGCTGCGCACCTGGAAGCCCTCCGGGTGTCCCTTGTCTTCTTCCCCCCAGCACTTCCTGGTGTGGCGGAAGTGCTGGGCTCCAGGGTTCTTCAGGCACCGGGGCACTGGCTGGCGGTGGCTATGGGCCCCTATGGGGTTGAGCTTCCAAGCCCCCTACCCGAGGCCACCAACAAAACCAGGACGGTCGCCCCCTCGTGGTCGGGAGGAGGCACCAGCCCTCCTCCGGCCCCCTCGGGCGTCCCGGCTGAGCTCCACCCCCAGCCGCCTGTGACACTGTTCATACTGTCCCTTAAAAAACATTTGTCATGCTTAATCCAAAACATTCATTTCTTTCTGCTTTGATAAAGCTTACAGTAAGCATTTACATTAGCTGTGATATACTTCATACATCTATTCCCTGTTTTGAATGATAATTATTGTTTTATTAGCAATAAGTTTGTTTTTCACTTTTATGTTTTAGTAATATTCATATGGAAGATATGCTTGAATGAAAGCAAAATGTTCTACTTTTTTTATTTTATGGTTATTGTTTCTTTTCTATCTCTAGAAGAGCTGTCATTATTGTTATAATTCTTTTCTTTGGTCACAGTATAGTGTTAATCTTGTTATTTGGGTCCTTAAATTAAAAAGTTTAAGAATTCTTGCTCTAATGGACTGAGAAAATGGATGGATAGATGGATAAAGTAAACTACAATATTAGAAAACATCTCACTTGTTTCTCAGGGCACTAATTTTTCACAATAAGTTGTATATCAAATACAAATTAAGCAACGGTTAATCCATCAATGCACTATTCTGACTAATTTATGCTGAACAAGGTATTGCTTTCTTCCACATAATTTGTTTGCATGCTTTGTGTCTGCAGCATGACCATAAGATGTGACCTAACATTGCTATGCTTGTATAAATATAGAAGTGATCAATCTAATGACTGTTATTAAACTAAGTAGTGGGATTTGTCCAGAACAATTTTAATTTCATGCTTACATTTATCAGGATCCAAGTCCTCATAATTAAAACACTTTGCATAATGGCATACTTCAATTAGCAGCTGGTCAAACCCTTCTCTCCTCTGTGGCTGCTGTTATTTACTGGTTACTATGAGTGACTAAAATAGTGTAGGAAAATAAAAGTACAAAAATAACTTAATAAACTGACAGAAAATGGTGAAATATTTTCTATTACAGTTAATATACCGCTTAGGGTTTTGTTTCCTTATGTTGCTCTCAGTAAGGCACTCATGCAATTATTGTGATATCTGTCATGAGGGTGCCATTTAAAATAAATATGACTTAAGTACTGATTTTGGATTTTTTTTCCCAAAGTCCGAGAATGAGCTTTCAAGTTGATATGCAGTTCAAATATATATCAGCTTTTGTGCAAGCTGACAACTCCTGCCATAGGTGATGTCAAAAAATATGTCACCCCAGCAGAGGGTCTGAGATATGAGTAGCTTAAAATGCCAAGTGCCTGACAGGAGATGTAGAGGTGCATTAGGGGGCAGCACAGCAAGGTGATTTCTGGACCTGTTACTCCCAGTCATGTAATGTGAAAGAATTAAACTTCAGTAAAACTTAACCAGGTGTCTGATAAATCTGTGCATAATGTAATCTATTAAACAAAATGTGTCACATTCTACAACCTTGCTATTTAACTAGACAAACACTCCGCCAGAGAATGAATTTACACAGATTCCACATTAAACGTGGCAACACAGATGTTCCTGTAGCAGCCCACTTCAACAGCCATGGACACTGTGAGGGGGACTTTAAAGTCACAGTGCTTATGGGCAACTTCAAAACACGGCAAGAGAGAAAAGAATGGGAAGTTAAACTGATGTTAAAATTTAATACATTACAACATGGCTTGAATAGAGACAAGAGTTTTATGGCCAGGTATGAGGACTGTTTGCATCTCTCAGACTGTCACAGATAACCAGTCAACAGGCCCATATTGTTTTGAAAAACTCATCACAAACTTCAAAGGACTTTGTTGGACAGTTATATTATCCAAAGATCTTGACCATACATTGTTCTTCTCTCTCTTGTTAAATTAATCTTAGCCTGAATGAATCTATTAATTATTTACATTTAAGATTTTTTATTTAAAGATTTACCAATGTTGTTTCTTGTCTTAGCGTGTGGATATAAACACAGGGAACTTCAGTTTCTGTATTACATCTTGTCTGAAGAAGTTGCCTGAGTTGCCTAGAAAGCTTGCATATTGTAATCTTTTTAGTTAGTCAATAAAAGGTGTCACTTTGCTTGACTTTTCTCTAAACTTGTTTAAACAAATTTGACATTATCAGTTTTTATTGATAAGATTATTTATTGTCCTTCACAAGGAGGCCTGTAAACAAATTCACCTTTGACAGATGCAGAACATGTTTTGTAGTTAAATTTATGAAAGTCTAATACTGGGATATACTGTATGTACAGGACCTCATCTGGACTGCTGTAAGTTAAACTATAAAGACCACCTGTAACATTCTGAAAATTTGATTCATGCAATCACTGTATATAGATTTCAGCCATAGTTTAGAACAGGGGTCAGCCACCTATGGAACGATTTTCAATGGTACTTTGATTGAATTGAAATATAATAAAAAATTCTATTTTAATTATAGCAAACGTGTTCACTCCCTCACCTACATTTTGCATATGCGACTCACATGTAACTGGAAACCACGTGTTCAGTGCAGGCCATGGTATGTTAAAACAAACTTCTTGTTATTATATTTTAATTACAGCGCATGCGTTCGCGCTCTACGTTCCCCACCCACGTTTTGCGCATGTGACTCACAGTAAAGGGTAACCATGTGTTCAGTGCAGACCATGGTATGTTAAAACTAACCTCATTATTATTTAGTAATATACTGCCCTAAAATGATTCATTAAAGACAAAAACCTTGATGTTTGCTCTTTTCAAGACTCTTTTGTACAACAAAAGGATCGTGCTGTGTGTGCGTTATGTTGTGAAAGTGTTGTGTGTTGTACATGAGGTGTACAAAGACATTATCAAACTAAACATCAGCCCACATTTAAAACCCCCAATGAGAAAAGTGAAGCTATAAAAGGGCTGTTTCTGGCTTTAACAAACAAGCTACTTATTTTAGTCAAATAATTGGAACTAAAAATTAAGCCCCCCAAATAGTTATACAATTGCTTCGCATTAAATGATTAGTAGCTCTGATTAATAATAAAGAATGATTAAACATATTAGAATTCTTAATAATTTTTTCTTATTCAAACTATGTCTTTTGTATTGATTGAAAAAACTTGTAATTTATCATTTGTAGGAAGATTTAGAGCAGGATTTATTTTCCATTGCAAGCCAGGTTGGTGTTAATTTATATATTTCTGCTTAATTCAAAGGTTTGATAGTGCCTTTATTTTCTGGTCAGCAGTTAAACAGAAAGTTAGAAGGTACTGTGCAAGTTTCTACTGTAGATCTTTGTAAAATCACCTTTTGAATGCGTGGCCATTTTGAATTTCAGATGAACATTGTTATAACTGAGTCTGATTTCTTAAAGAATGATTTGTTTATACACTCTATATAGGAATACTCTTGAATAAAATAGAAGCTTAAGAGGGTTGTTCATTTTGAAAATGTTAATTCTCCCTGCTTAGGTAAGATGGAAGTTGGACAATCTTCTAACATCTTGTTGAATTTTATCCATGGTACATCCAAATTGTACTGGAAAATATATTTCTATTTACTTGTGATGGTTATCCCTACAGATTTAAAGTATTTTGAAATTATGAATGGAGAGCAATCCATTCTAGTATTATATGTGAGAGACTTTACTGGAAAAAGCACACTTTTATTCGGATTAATTTTAAATCCAGAAATTTTATGAAATTCTTTTAACATGTTTAAGACTAATGTGTGTCTGATATATAAAGCATATATCTGCATATAGTGATATTTTCTGTTTTAATCGTTGTCTGATAATGTCTTTTTATCTCTGGTTTCTTCAGGAGTTGATTTGCCAGTGGCTCAAAGGATAATGCAAAAAGCATTGGTAAAAGTGGGCACCCTAGTTGAGTACCTCTTTCTAATTTGAGTGTTCCAAGTTTCTTCTATTAATGTGGACATAGGCTTCTGGACTGATATAGAGACATTAAATTCATGTAGATATATTGGGAACAAACCTGAATCTGTGCCAGTAGATAAATAATCCCATTAAGTCTATCAAAGCCTTTTTCTCCATCCAAAGATAACAAGAATTCTGGTGAGTTGGATTTTGTGGACAAGTATATTACATTAAATACACACCAAAGGTTTGAGGCTGCCCTTTAATAAATACAGTTTGAGCTTGTGATATTACAAAGAGAAAGGACCTTCGCAGCTTGTCCAGCTAGGACTTTTGCTAGTACCTTTATATCATTATTTAGAAGTGAAATTGGTCTATATGATGTACATTGTAGTAGGTATTTTTCTTTGGAAATCATAGTCACAGTGGGAGGCCTTTTATTTATTTTTTAGTTTATTATTTCAGTTTTTGTGTGAATATGACTGTTGCTTAACTACATATATACAAATTTAAAGAAAAGGAGAAATGTTTTATTATTTATGTATGGTGGTCATCTGTTGCAAAGTATAGCAGTTAAAGAAACACCTTATCATAAAAAAACACTGAAATGCTGATTAATTTTTCCAGCTCTACTGGCTTAATTGGAGAAGACACTTAATGCTTACACCCACACTCTGCTCAATGCACCCACTTGTCTTTATACTGCTGCTCCTAAGAAAGACCTCTCAAATTGTGCTCCAAATGCTGCGAGGTGGCAATGATTCACTGCGTCACCACCATAAAGCCCAGAATAGTTAGTGTAATTCCTGGTTTCTCATGGGCTTTATCTTAGATTACTAAATTATTATAGATGACAGAAAAAATGGATTTCATTTGTTTGTAGTAATTAGGTGTCACAAACTAAAATGAAAATGGTAGTATTTATATTTCCTCTGGAACACATTATGATTAAATTTGACAGAACAGAAATCACTTTTGATATGATAGAATTCCAAACAATTTAAGTTCTCTGGTTCCATTCTGTTTAAAATTCTCAGGTTTATCTATTCTTTAAAAATGTAATTTATTTTGCAAATAAAAATATTAATGCTTTTTCATTTACTATGGCCCTAAAAATGCATGTGTTCTGAACAAAGGTAATAAAACAAGCAGCAGGGAAAAGCAGAATGTTGATTAACTTGACCCTTAATTCAACAGGATAGCTGGAACACCACTCTTATTTAAAAACTTTTTACAATGTGATGCAAGTCGATGAGGGCAGCCTTCTTGAATGTGTATTACTAGTTTATCCCATGTATTTAATGGGTCTTTCACTTATGCTTCCTTACTATTCAGAATTTCAGAAGGACCTATAAGAAGCTTCTTAGCATATTTGTAGTAAATATGCCATTAATTTTTAATCTCTTTAGCATTGCATTTTTTCTCAGAAAAACTTGTAAAATGTGTTGCATTTTATGGCTTGAAAAATTATGTTTTTACTAAATCTCATCTTTCTACTGTAAAATGTGCAAAACACTGAAAGTATAAAGTAAGAAGTATAGAAAGTAAAATAATAATAATGATGATGATGAATAATGATAATAATAATATGAACAGCACAATGCACATGTGCGAGTGACACAAGTGTCACTTTCAGATTCCCAGAATCACTTTCAGTTTCACTGTTCATTTCATTTTCACTGCTTGAAGAAAGATTCACTTCATCATCACTGCGGATGAGAGACGTTTCTTATGAGATACCATTGTGAGGCTAGGAGAAGATGCTTCTACACCATTGCCCGAGTAATACTTGGCACTAAAGCTGTTGGTACTTGTTGAATGGAAGTTAAAATCTATTGCTAGCTTCTGTATGAAAATCTGCATGTTCTCTGTATGGCTAGGTATTATTATAACAGATTAGGGCTGCCAGTGTGGAATGCAGTTTTTGGCTACTTCCCGGCTTGTCTCAGCAGTGTCCAGGTTATTGTCCAATTAAAGTGCCAAACGTATGACAAGTTTTCTGATAAGCTTAATTAAAAATATAAGAAAAGACTAGAATTTATGCTTTCCGTTGTAATCATCAAATTGTGTAAGAATGTTCTGTGACCTTTGGATGAAACTGAGCTTATTTTTTCTAACCGCTTCTTTGAAGATCTCTGTTATAAAATGCAACTCACCCCCTATGAGGGGGCTTTTTGCACTTAGTCTTTGTAAGGCAAAGACCCTCTACTCACCAAGTATAAAGAAAGAAAAGATTTCTGCTTGTTTGAATTGGTTTCTGCCTGCTGTTGTCTCGACTTCGTCCACATACTTTTACAGCCCAAGTAAACCTCGGGTCTTACGCAAGACGTGTCTATACAGTGGCCAGAGTGACACTTGGGATTAATGCTTTTAGCACTGTTTTTACAGCCTGAGTGACACTCGGGCCTAACGCTAAAGAAGATAATAGATTTAAATACTTTCTTAGAGAGCTGCATGTTTTTTTCTTTAAATTTTAAGTTGAGTTGAATTACACAAGAAACTCTGGGTTGACATCCTTTGTTCTTTGTAACCTACATTTTCTAAAATGTAATCTTGCAAGTTTTAAGAGTTGTTTTATTTATCATGCTTCTTTCAGACTGTATAAGTTAGTAGTTGAATAAACTATATAGCACATTAGAAATATCTCAGAAATGACAATTACATGTGTGTATGTTATTTATTGTCTTGTTGATAAGCATGTTTAAATAATATATAGAAATGCTGTTTTCAACAAAACAAACTAACAAAATAATTGTGTGGAATTTCATATGAGAAGTACATAGTGTGTGTAAATGTGTGATACACAGTAGAGAGTGTAAATATCTGTTCAAAGAAGAGTATTTTTTATGTGAGGAACAACATCCAAAAAATGTGACCCAC
Source organism: Polypterus senegalus (assembly GCF_016835505.1). NCBI lineage: Eukaryota > Metazoa > Chordata > Cladistia > Polypteriformes > Polypteridae > Polypterus > Polypterus senegalus. The sequence goes on from NC_053154.1 coordinate 288,639,404, forward strand.
AGACCTACAGAAGACTAATATCATCTTCCGATGACGCCACTTCCGTCCATCACTGATGACGTCACTTCTGTCCATCTCTGATGACATCACTTCCACTTCCTTTTCCGGTCTTCACTTCATATCCACCAGCCATATTGTCTGTCATATTTTCTGTCTAGTCATAATATAAACGATCATCTGTGTAATCCTGGTTGTCAACTGTATTTTTTTTACAGCTGACCTTAATGTCACTCTTTTTTGACTTCTCCATGGCAGGAGATTATACGGGGAAGCTTCCCCAAAACTTTATGTTTTTTTGTTGTTTAGTTATTAATTTTGTGACAATATACAGTGTATATATATATATGTATATATATATACACTGACTCTGTATATGTATATCCTGACTCTGGCGCCCTGAGTAATGGCTGCAGGCTCCTCTTATAACTCACCTGGAAGTGCTGCAGGTGCTCGTTGACCTATTTCTGGCTGCATTTCCGAGTGTGGCTGCACTCCTGCCCAGACGGGCTCATAAACCCTTGCAGTTCCCCCTGGCTGAAGCCATGGAGCCCAACCAATATGAGCTCCGGTGTTCTACGAAAGTGGCCCTGATGCAACCCAGAGTGGCATGAGTCCTGGCCGTCCGCCACAATATATACTGTGTAATATATTAATATATTATTATTATTTATAATATAAATAAATAAATATGTATATATATATGTATATATATACAGTATATATATATATACATATATACTAGCAAAATACCAGCCTTCAGAAAGAGAAGTAGTGTGTTAAAGAAGTTATGAAAAGAAAAGGAAACATTTTAAAAATAACGTAACATGATTGTCAATGTAATTGTTTTGTCACTTTTATGAGTGTTGCTGTCATATATATATATATATATATATACACACACAGACACACACACATATAAACATATATACATATACATATATACATATCTACATATACACATATCTACACATACACATATCTATATATATATATATATATATATACATATACATATACACATCCACATATATATACATATATCAACATATATGTATATACACATACATATACTGTACATACATACATACAGATAAATATACATATATATGCACACATACATACATACACACACACATATATATACTCAGCAAAAAAAGAAACGTCCTCTGACTTTCAACTGTATTTACTTTCAGTAAACTTAATGTGTAAATATTTGTATGAACATTAAAAGAGTCAACACCATAAGACATAAACTAAAAATGTTTCACAATGTGTCCCTGAATGAAGGGAGGCTCAAAATCAAAAGAACTAGTCAGTATCTGGTGTGGCCACCAGCTGCTTGAAGTACTGCAGTGCATCTCCTCCTCATGGACTGGACCAGATTTGTCAGTTCTTGCTGTGAGATGTTACCCCACTCTTCCACCAAGGCACCTGCAAGTTTCTGGACATTTCTGGGGGGAATGGCCCTAGCCATCGATCCAAATCGATCCCACTCCAGGGTACAGGCCTCGGTGTAACGCTCATTCCTTTGACGATAAACATGAATCCGTCCATCACCCCTGGTGAGTCAAAACCGTGACTCATCAGTGAAGAGCACTTTTTGCCAATCCTGTCTGGTCCAGCGAAGGTGGGTTTGTGCCCATAGGCGCGTGTTGCTGGTGATGTCTGGTAAGGACCTGCCTTACAACAGGCCTACAAGCCCTCAGTCCAGCCTCTCTCAGCCTATTGCAGACTGTCTGAGCACTGATGGAGGGATTGTGTGTTCCTGGTGTGACTCGGGCAGTTGTTGTAGCCATCCTGTACCTGTCACGCAGGTGTGATATTCGGATGTACCGATCCTGTGCTGTGTGGGTTGTTACACGTGGTCTTCCACTGCGAGGATGATCAGCTGTCCTTCCTGTCTCCCTGTAGCACTGTCTTAGGCGTCTCACAGTGCGGACATGGCAATTTATTGCCCTATCCACATCAGCAGTCCTCATGCCTCCCTGCAGCATGCCTAATGCACGTTCACGCAGATGAGCAGGGCCCCTGGGCATCTTTCTTTGGGTGTTTTTCACAGTCGGTAGACAAGCCTCTTTAGTGTCATGCGTTTTTAGAACTGTGACCTTAAATGCCTACTTTCTGTAAGCTGTTAAGGTCTTAACGACCATTTCACAGGTGCATGTTAGTTAATTGATTATGGTTAATTGAACATGCATGGAAAACATTGTTTAAACCCTTTACAATGAAGATCTGTAAAGTTATTTGGATTTTTAAAACATTATTGTTAAAATACACAGTCCTAATAAAAGGGACGTTTCTTTTTTTGCCGAGTATATATATATATATATATATATATATACACATATATACAGTATACATATCTACATATATATATATATACATACATACATACATACATACATACATACATATATATATGTATATATATATAACTACATATATATATACTGTATATAGCAAAATCCCCACGCTTTGCAGCAACGAAGAACTGCTTTTAAATTTTTATTAAGAAGAAAAGGAAAACTTTTTAAAGTGAGGGAAAATATACCAATAACTATCTGTTAAGGATCTCTTTGTATACCATGTTGTCAGTTCAGCACTCCGGTTGTAATATGACCAAGCTGTGCTAGCTTACTCTTAAGAATGCAACGTATAGTTGTCCAGGAGAAAAGCAATGTTGCCTCAAATCAATGGCAACCTTTTGTAGGGTCTGTCTCTGAGACTTATTAATTGTCATTGCGAAGCAGAGCCTTACTGGAAATTTGAGGCATTCGAATTGAAATGGGAGATCAGAGGGTATAACGGTGATGCGAGGAATACATTCATAGTGTAGCGCTCTGCTGTTTTTTTGTAGCTGCCTTCACATAGCTTCTCCGCTGCTTTATAAACGAACGCCATATAAGGCCGTCGTTTCTCCTTGCTTCGCGGTTCTGTACTGTTTTATTGTTCGTTTATTACGATAGTTATAGTTATTATGTAGCTATTCGAGACTTACTTTACTGTTCAGATACCCATTTCCTTTATTTAATCCGCGGCTTGTACACTGTTTTTTGTTCGTTTATTACGATTATAGATATTTATTGATTCCCTTCTTTAGCTGACTGCCTGCTCATATAAGGCGCTCCGCTGGTTTTCTGTGAAGCAGCCTTTACACAGCTTCTCTGCTGTTTTATAAACGAACGACATATAAGGCCATCCGTTTTCCTTGCTTTGCCAAGGAAGCTGCCTTTTTATTTAATCCACGGGTTCTCCTGTGTATTATTGTTCGTTTATTACGATTGTTATAGTTCTCTTTATATAGCACGTTGTCAGTTCAGCACTCTGGTTGTAATATGACGAAGCTGCACGAGCTCACTCTTGAGAATGCAACATATAGTTGTCCAGGAGAAAAGCAATCTTGCCTGAAATCAATGGCAACCTTTTGTAGGGTCTGTCCCTGAGACTTATTACTTGTCATCACGCAGCAGAGCCTTACTGGAAATTGGAGGCTTCTGAATTGAAATGGGAGATCAGAGGGTATAACGGGGATGCAAAGAATACATTGAGCGTGGAGAAACTCTAGAGACAGCGTGTGTATTAACTTGTGCATTTTTCTGTGAGTATTTGGTGGCAGCGTGACGAAGTTGCTTCCGCAAGACCGCGTTAGCTGTGGAGCTCAACTCGGAGCACATTCTTTTCCTACCTTGTCAATTGTGTAATGCGTTTTTTGAACAGGTTTGATGCATGGAAGTGAACACTCGTACTCCGTTCAGTCAGTTCATGTGAGCTGCTCTCTTGTGTGATGTTGCAATGTCCACGACTTTATTTAATGTTAGCTAAGACCCAGCACTTACAAGTTTCTCACTACAGCAATTTTAACTCCGTTACAAAGTGATCCAAAGTCTCGTTTATACCTCGTGTCTTCTCATTAAACTTGTATCTCGCGAAAAAAGTATTCGACGAAGGCATGACAAATGGCAGCGTGTGTGTCCATAAACTTAATTTAAACTTATGGTTTACACCATGCTTTGTTTCTGCAGTAGCTGCACTTATGAATAAGCTTGTATGTGTTTTTCTTCAGCGCTCTTAGGGAGCTCTTCCTTCTTTTCTACGTACTGCGTTCACAGTCAGTTCACGTGATTACATGGGAGGCGTGATGATGTGACACGCAGCTCCACACCCCACGGCCATCGAGCTAAAGTCCATTACAGTATATGGAGAAAAATAGGTTCCAGTTATGACCATTACACGTAGAATTTTGAAATGAAACCTGCCCAACTTTTGTAAGTAAGCTGTAAGGAATGAGCCTGCCAAATGTCAGCCTTCTACCTACACGGGAAGTTGGAGAATTAGTGAGTGAGTGAGTGAGTCAGTGAGGGCTTTGCCTTTTATTAGTATAGATGTACAGTGGAACCTCGGTATACATCCTTAATTCGTTCCAGACCCTTTGGCTTATACCAAACAGGACGTATACCAAACAAATTTTTCCTATAAGAAATAATGGGAAAATGATTAATCCGTTCCCATTAAAAAAAAATTCTATTGCTATTGGCATATTATACATTGATGGGGTTGTATAAAATAATTTAAACACTGCTTAATACTAAAATACATAAATACAAAAGCAATTAGATGAAATAAATGAAAATTTTACCTCTTTACTTTTTAATAAAATCTTTGTTTTTCACAATCATAGATACCGTCATTCTCGGCAAACGTTATGCAACAGCCATGTCCCGGATACGCATGCCACCTTCATACTTTTCAACAATCAATTCAAATTTACATGAAAAAAACACAAAATCACGTTGTGACGATGCAGGTTTGCTGTATGCTCCCATCTGCTGCCGGGGAGCCCTTGAACCCTACACCGTCGGTAATGTGCCTCACTGCTAACCTCATCGGTAACAACAAAGCAAGGGGATGGTGAAAAAGTGCAAAGTGCTTTTATTAAAACAATTAACAAAATAAGGTGTTCAAATTAAAGTGCAGTCTCCAAAGTTCCAATAAATAATCCATAAATTCAGAAGTGAAACGTGGATGTTAAAAACAATAGAAAAAAGTCTTTTTAAAAACAATGAAGTTAAAATAGAGCAGGAAGCATTCTTTAAAAAAAAACAAAAAAACAAGAAGAAGCCCGGTGCCTTTTTACCTGGCAGGCCCCCTGCTTCCCAACAGGGGAGTCGCCCTACTTGCAGCTGACGTTAACACTGCCTACTTCAGCTACTTCGCTCGCTCTCTCTCTCTCTCTCTCTCACTCACTCAACCTCCCAATCCGTTCTTTCTTTATCCTCCCCTTCTAGCCGACTCGCGCTTCTGTTTATCAAGATAAGCAGCCCCAGGAACAATCATGAATGCGGACGGTCCCTCACAAGTGCACTTTCGTGAGAAACGTCCACATGGCTAATCGCCCTGACAACCTCAGCCACATAACCACCACGCCCCCTCACCAAGCTGCGAGTGCGGTGATTATTTATTTTACAGCTGGACTTTGACAGGAGCTGTGGACCCGCTATACTACACACGTGAAAGTTCACAAAGAGTTATAGCGCGGGTTGTTCACTGAATGCTAGCAACTGGCACACTAACGCTCGTGGGCAGTCGTGGCTTTGTCATGAGAGAGGTAAATAAGGTTAGCAAGTGAGTCGTATTCCAAACAAAGGTCGTATACCAAGCAAAATTTTTTGTGTCCAAACAGGACGTATACCAAGTTGGACTTATTCCAAAGCAGACGTATAACGAGGTACCACTGTATATATATATATATATATATATATAGTATTTTCTGAGTAGCATACCAGACATTTGTCTAGCTTAAGTTTGCAGGAAAAAGACATTAACAATTATCTAACTTTACTTTTCTATTTCTGTTGTGTCTTGTTGTCAGACCACCTGTGACATAATTCAAAATGTGCCTACCCATTTCTATTCCAATGGAAGTACTGATCAGTCTTGAAGACTCTCAACAATTTATAAAAACATCTCAAAGTCTCTTACTTTGAAAGATTGTAGGGTATGGCAGGAAAAAAGGATTTTTTATCCATTTAATGTCTCAGAAAAAAAGCGGAAGGCAACTATGCATAGAATACATTCCAGCTGTACATGTGGAAAGCAATCCATAATTCATCTTCAAATCTTTCATCAATCACATTTATCTGATTTAAATTTCTCCAAAATGTGTCCAGGGCAAGATCCAACCCTTGATTGTTATAATTTAGTTTTCAAAGTACACCAAATTAACATCACTTTGGAGAAAAATCTTTGCATGCCTATCAGACAGCCTTGTTGTCACAATCACTCATAACCCATTAACAGCTGTGTTTGGTGCACTCCCATATAGTAACAGGTTTGCAGTGTGCCACTGTAATCTATGAAGTTTATGTCAAAGCCAATTAATAAGCTCACAGGGTGAAACTGACCAGGAGGTGCATGACACAAATAGCAGATGACACAGCCAGGTTATTTAAAAGTGCTGATGTTTTCTGAATCAATATATGGCCAGGGTGATCAAGGGCCATTGTTTTCAGAAGCCATGAGTGAATAGAACAGGGGATGGTGTTATTTGGGCACAGTCCAGAAATAGCATAGCTCACATGGCAGTTGCCAATATCTGGCAAAGTTCATAATACATTCTATGACTATGTAAATATGTGAGTGTTTATAATGGCATGGATCTATAACAAAGCCAGAAGTCATCCTTTGCTGCCCCCACTCTGTTCAACTGGACATCTATAGTTGACAAGTATTCCCCACTGAAGACCTGGATGATGACTGTATGTTCCATTTGGCTTCTGTCTGGCCTGGATATGTATGTATAAATAAGTATGCTACATTGTAATTTGGGAGTGGAAGCTACATTTTAAAGCAAGTTAAATATATTTATATCTTGTTTTGTACCATAATGCTCTCAACTCATTATTTCTGCCTTGATTATGAAAGAGATGGGTTTGGCTTATGTTTGTCCTGCATTCAAGAAAGAACACAATCTCAGGGAGCAAGCACCCCCTGCTGGATACATTTCAGATGGGCTTTGAGTGGAGAAGGACAACTTGATTGTAATTACCTGAGCTACACTACTAGCACATAGACTTACAGTGGTGTGAAAAACTATTTGCCCCCTTCCTGATTTCTTATTCTTTTGCATGCATGTTTGTCACACAAAATGTTTCTGATCATCAAACACATTTAACCATTAGTCAAATATAACACAAGTAAACACAAAATGCAGTTTTTAAATGATGGTTTTTATTATTTAGGGAGAAAAAAAATCCAAACCTACATGGCCCTGTGTGAAAAAGTAATGCCCCCTGAACCTAATAACTGGTTGGGCCACCCTTAGCAGCAATAACTGCAATCAAGCGTTTGTGATAACTTGCAATGAGTCTTTTACAGCGCTCTGGAGGAATTTTGGCCCACTCAACTTTGCAGAATTGTTGTAATTCAGCTTTGTTTTCTAGCATGAACCGCCTTTTTAAGGTCATGCCATAGCATCTCAATTGGATTCAGGTCAGGACTTTGACTAGGCCACTCCAAAGTCTTCATTTTGTTTATCTTCAGCCATTCAGAGGTGGATTTGCTGGTGTGTTTTGGGTCATTGTCCTGTTGCAGCACCCAAGATCGCTTCAGCTTGAGTTGACAAACAGATGGCCGGACATTCTCCTTCAGGATTTTTGGTAGACAGTAGAATTCATGGTTCCATCTATCACAGCAAGCCTTCCAGGTCCTGAAGCAGCAAAACAACCCCAGACCATCACACTACCACCACCATATTTTACTGTTGGTATGATGTTCTTTTCTGAAATGCTGTGTTCCTTTTACGCCAGATGTAACAGGACATTTGCCTTCCAAAAAGTTCAACTTTTGTCTCATCAGTCCACAAGGTATTTTTCCAAAAGTCTTGGCAATCATTGAGATGTTTCTTAGCAAAATTGAGACGAGCCCTAATGTTCTTTTTGCTTAACATTGGTTCCGTCTTGGAAATCTGCCATGCAGGCCGTCTCTTTCTTACGGTGGAGTCGTGAACACTGACCTTAATTGAGGCAAGTGAGGCCTGCAGTTCTTTAGACTTTGTCCTGGGGTCTTTTGTGACCTCTCGGATGAGTCGTTGCTGCGCATTTGGGGTAATTTTGGTTGGCCGGCCACTCCTGGGAAGGTTCACCGCTGTTCCATGTTTTTGCCATTTGTGGATAATGGCTCTCACTGTGGTTCGCTGGAGTCCCAAAGCTTTAGATATGGCTTTATAACCTTTACCAGACTGATAGATCTCAATTACTTCTGTTCTCATTTGTTCCTGAATTTCTTTGGATCTTGGCATGATGTCTAGCTTTTGAGGTGCTTTTGGCCTACTTCTCTGTGTCAGGCAGCTCCTATTTAAGTGATTTCTTGATTGAAACAGGTGTGGCAGTAATCAGGCCTGGGGGTGGCTATGGAAATTGAACTCAGGTGTGATACACCACAGTTAGGTTATTTTTAACAAGGGGTAATTACTTTTTCACACAGGGCAATGTAGGTTTGGATTTTTTTTCTCCCTAAATAATAAAAACCATTATTTAAAAACTGCATTTTGTGTTTACTTGTGTTATATTTGACTAATGGTTAAATGTGTTTGATGATCAGAAACATTTTGTGTGACAAACATGCAAAAGAATAAGAAATCAGGAAGGGGGCAAATAGTTTTTCTGTATCTTGTTCAACTGGAAGATTTCCAATCCACATTTTACTGTATAAGTCAATGGGTAGAATATGTTCTGTACTATTTGAAATTGGGAAAAAATGCAATTCTTGCTTAGAGGATATTTTTTTCTAATTATTTTTGCCCATGCTCTCCTCTCTTTCTTGTGGGTTGAGGTTCAGTTCTATTTTGTTAACTTTTGTCTCTTTTTGTTCTTGCTTTCTTGTTTAACTCTCTAATTTTTTTCTTTTCTTCTTTTTTTTCTGGTTTGACTATAAAGTCATTTGTTGTAGAAGTTCAACTTGATTGTATACAATGTTATTCTCTTCATATAAAATAAATAAATAAATAATGAACCAGCTAACATCTTTGGCTCCTTTCTCAGTGGGTAGTTGGAAGAAATGTCGACACCATCTGTACAAATTTTTCCTGTATCCTCTTACATGTCAAAAGTCTGTGCTGCTCTCCGTGTGTCCCACCTTAGGAACTTTTATGGCAGGCTGCTCACTGTCTGGGGCTGTCTTTACTTTCATTCTTATTTACTATGACCCAGTTTACCACCAATAGAGGGATTTACAAAGGCATCCCCTTGCTTCCATGAAGGACCACAGTTAGACAAGGAATGAACCTCCTGAGCATGCTAGTTCACTTACAAATGGTATTTATTTGCATCAAAACCGCTAACAACATGTATGTAGTGATGCAAGGAATCACACAACCTGTGTGTCTTCATGCAGTCCTGACATTGACAGTAAAATTCCATTAGGTATTCCCAGATGTCCTCTTTACTTGCAGATTATGTGTTCTCATGCAAAACAAAGATATACAGCGACTTTTTAGAGAGTCAGCTTCTCTATGAAAAATGTGTTCTTTTAAAATAGAAAAAGCATCGGCTCCTGTCTTCATGTCTTCCAAATGAACATACATAAGTTGCACCTTTCTTACTGGTTTTCATCTCTGTTAGCGTGTTGGCTCAAGGCTGGTCCTCTGGCATTCCAAGCTAACTGAACAAAAGAGTACAGTCCCACTTTGTGCTCCAGTTTCCCCAGCATGCACTGCACTCCTGTTCATCTTGACAAGACTGTAAACTAAAAGCAAAAGGCATATTATCTGAGCAATTGACTTTTTCCTACACAACAAGACTCACTTGGACAATTTTTGGAAGATAATCAGGAACATCTTTTCTTCTTATTGTTGGAAAATTGTGTGCCAAAATACTCATCACCTTCAGGAAGTCTACAATTCACTTGTTTACAACTATTCTAAATGATATAAGCTATCACTTCAAATGATCAGGATTATTAGAAAGGGCTCCATGGAAACTACTGTTTTTTATTTTGGCATTTTGAATATGTACATTAGATAAACATTTAAAGCTGAAAGGCTATATCAGCATATATCAGACATGTGTTTTACTTTCTGATTATTTCTAATAATATACCTTACAAGTTTCCAATTGGCTCTCTAGGCTCCCATATACAGGCTGTTGTTTACATAAAAAGTCTAAACTCCAGCATCTGCTGTGAAGCACAGAAGAAACACAAATCCTTCCCCCAGAAAAGATAGTGCCAACAATCTGTGATAAAAATGTATTTCCAACAGTTTTATTGTCATAGACATACAGCACCTTCAAAACATGGAAGATATGCCTTTCTGAAACAGAATCCTTTACCAGTTCAAAGTGTGGATATATGCTATGTTGTTCAGTGGAAGGCATTAGCTACAAGGCGCAGGGGAGATGCTTTTTTTAAACTTATAAATGCAGCATTACTTAACAATGTAAGCTTCTTAGGCAAATAAATATATGCCATATGGCAATAAAATATATTTTAAAAAATCCTGAACTTATCTGATGCTTTTTAGTTAATAATATCAAACAAAACTACATTACCACAGGATTTTGTAAGTAAAAAAAAAGCACGTTTGAAGTGGTGATACTGTTTTCAGAGAAATTAATCTGAAACTGACCAATAAAGTGGGGCACTTCCAGTTCAAGCTGAAATTTGATCTTCTAATACCATTGCCTCAGACCTTCACCTTTAACATAACACTGAGATGGTAAGTACAACGCCTGTTCAAAGAGGCTAAATAACACACTTTGCTAGATGAGTCACTCTGCTGAACTCTTCCTGTGTGCTTCTTGAGGAGAAGTATTGTAAATCTCAATAAGCAATAGCTCCAGGCTTTGGTCAGAGTTACAGTAGCACTGAGCATGGACGGCTGAAAAATATATTATTTTTTTAGTGTCTTGACATTGATATTACCTAAGAGATTGAACAGGTCATGGTTATTTCAAGTGGACAGGAAGTGCAATAAAGACCATCTGTCTTTATTTATCCACAGATGAAGTACTAATCAAAACTACTTTCCAGGTTAACTCTATATTTCTAAAGTGTATACATTTCTATATATACAGTGTATACATACGTAAATATATATTCACACAAATATACAGAATATATATGTATAATATTGCACATGCAGAACTGGTGAGCCACTTGCATGGACGTAGTAAGTGGGTGAAATATTTTTTTACTCAGTATCTGTTTCCCCCTTTATAATGAAGGAACAGCAGCCGGAAGACATCTTACTTCACTTCCTTCTACAGTTCCATCTGTTCCTCTAAGCCAGAATAAAAGACACTGCCAACCAGCTAGGATGTGACATTTGACCAAAGAAGTACAAGCTTATCAGGTGCTCTTGTGCGTCCACTCCTGAAACCACTAGAGGATGCCAAAATACTTTTTTTCTAAGTTGACCCATCCTTTTTGTGTAAATACATATTAATCAAGGATCTCTGATGCTCAAGATGAAGTATTACTTCTTGTTCACTTGCTGAAAAGGCCATCACAGTCTGTTATATGTTCTCCTATTTTACATTTAAATTAAACTTTTTTAATCTAACCTATAATAAACCATGCATCCCATTTGTGTCACTTTTAAAGTTAATCTACAGATGTTGCACTCTCCTCTTTCTCTTTTTGAGTCATGATAGTTGTTCTTGACCAGTGGTTTTTAAGCTTGTTTTTTTCAAAATCTGGGTAGGTTCCCCATGAAGAATCACTGCCAACGGTCATGTTGTGTTCCCCCATGGAGAACCACCAACACAGGTAATAGCAGAGGAATGCTTTAGCTGCCCTTAGGAAACTACGTTCCTTTAATGCCGGTTAAGACATCCTTAACATCTTTTACAACTCAGTTTTCCACACTGTGGTGTGATCCCTGGTACCACCTCTTCAAGACAGGCCCACCAAATCAACAAACTGATTTAACAGACAGACTCAGTTATGGGACAGACTCGGGGACCCCCCGTAGGCTGTAGCCAAGAAGAAAACTAATTGGCATTATAAACAATGCTGCACATCCTCTCTTTGACACACTAACACTGCAGACTTTCAGCCAATAAATTATTTAGCAGAAGTGCATCAAGAAAGACTACAGGGGCTCCTTTAAACCAACAGCAATACACTTGCATAATGCGTCAGTGTGATTGGGGCTGCCTGTGTAAAAAGCCAAATTTCCTACTGTGGACAAATAAAGATCTATCTATCTATCTATCTATCTATCTATCTATCTATCTATCTATCTATCTATCTATCTATCTATCTATCTATCTATCTATCTATCTATCTATCTATCTATCTATCTATCGTCACACAAGTGCGCATGGGAGGCAGCTAAAGGGCCTGAGTAAGGACAGTTCCGAGGCATACCGGGATGTGGCAGAATGCGCTGACTCTTTTTCTCCCTTTCCTGTAAACCATTCACTGGAGATTCCACTTGGCTCTCTTGACATCACATCCAGGGTCGAACCAATGGCTGAAGACCTTCATGAGCCCGACCCCTATGATCTCACTTCCTGTCTTCCCCTTTAAAAGCCTGCACCTTTTCCCTATTCCCTCAGTTCTGTTCTGGACTCGGTTTTGAGCACATCAGTGCTGTATTCATTTTTACGACTTTGCAGCCAGGAAATCAATTATACGGGTGGCTGCCCCAAACCTTTCCACGACTCTGTTTTGAGTTTCTGACACTATCTATCTATTTCTCCACCCACTTCAGCCCATTGAAAACCACTACTCAAAGTGTACACAGCTCTAGTTTAAGAACGTATTCTTAACTATTGTTTCTTGGCACTGCTTAACTATCACGGGTGCGCACATGATCATGGATTCCCTAAACTGGTCTTGAGAAACACATTGTATTTGTAGATCCAATTGAGTCTTAATTGTAAAATGAGGTGTATTCCAATAAGACCTATTCAGCAAAGTCTTGATTTCATAAGTATGCTTTATGGAATACACCCTGGTTCTCCAATTGTTTTGTGTTTTCAAAAATTTCTATATTAACAAGTTATTTTTGATATGTAAAACTGCTTTTGCTGTCAGCAGGTGTATGAAGAATAAACATCCCATAGGATGCACACAATACATACCATGGAATCCATAGCATGCACAAAAATCTAAATAAATTTACCAATTCACTGCAGTTCTGAGTTTTTCAGTTTTATTTAAAACTTTCCTGTGTATTAATGACTGCATTGTGCTTTACTGTTTTCTCAGTTATTTTCTATTATTATTACTATTATTGTTTTCTGTTTGATTTGTATCAATTTTTGGCTACTTCATATGGAATCGGTTAGTATTCTCCCAGTTAAACGTACTGTTACTGCTTCTTGCCATTTTTCTGCTTGCTTTTTCTCACTATTTAAAAAATAAAGCTTCAGGGGTACATTTTATTGTTTCTTCTCCTTGGGGCAAACTGTTTGCTTTAGTAAAAAACAAAAACGCATTACCTGATATTAAGAGTACAGCAAGGTTTGTTATCTCCTATATTTAAGGATTATTTACTTATTATTCACCATTACTTGAGGAAATGGTGACGTAAAGTGGGCATTTTTACAGAATTCTTCTATCTGAGGAGAGATGACACTGAAGAAACCATTGACAGAACAGTATCACTATAAGCATCTATGTCACAACAAAAATTGTACTATCAGGGTGATAGCTGGCAGGAATTAACCTCGGAATTGCAAAGGATTCACCAGACACACAAAATTAAAAGTCTTTGTGCAAAGATGGCATTAAATAGAGCAACCTTTCCATGCATAGCATAGTATGACTGCCAGTTTTACACAAACAAGCTATTAATGTCTTCACTGCATTTACAGTAAGTAAGCGCCATTGTACAAAGCAGAACACTCAAATGATAATTTACAAAATCTATCCATGATCTCACTTGTTCAAATCCACCTCATCTGCACACATTTGTATTATAATAAACAGTCTAATTTAGACCATAAAGTACACAGATACACAAGCGTAAGTCACTTTTGTTTGGGTGAGTTGGCTGTACATCTTTCCTTGTGCACATGTGGAAACATGGTGTATTTGTGGTCACAGAGGTAAAGTTTCAACCTTGATCAGTCAGTTTCTCTTGTTGGTTTCTAGGAGTAAACATGGACGCTCCCTTCTCCATTTGCACCAAAGAACAGCAGCGAGCAGTGATCCACTTTTGAAGACCTGAAGATTTACCAGGGTCCAAAACCCTCATCTGTTTGTTAGAATCATGGTACAGCTGTGAGCATGGAAAAGGCACTATATAAATCAAATGTATTATTATTATTAGACTTGCTAAATGTTGTTATCAGCAATGGACATGGATGGGTGTCCTGCCACTTTTTCATGCTTAACATTATGTTTGCCTGACCTTTTTTGAATTTTTCAATCTATTTGTAAACACTCCTCCATGGTAAAGCACTGTCTTCATTTTGTGCATAAAGCCTTCTATGTACTGTATTTCCACCCTTGTTTCACCTTAAGCCCATAAAAACGGATCACTGCTCACTGCTTTTCTTTGATGTAGAAGCACAGTGAAGCAGCTTAACCAAGCAACATAAAGATGGCCTAGGACAAATGGAAATGTGCGCAGTCAGATTGTGAAATTCTGTAAGCCTGTGCATTTTCTATCTGTTAAATCAGCACAGAATTGTATCCTTCTTTGCAGAGTATTGTTGCCTTGTTTGGAATTGCATGTTCATCTGAGGGGACCCTGGACGTGGAAAAACTGTATAAAGCCTTGGAACATTGCCAGGCACACCTTTGAAGCCCACGAACGGTTGAAAGCTGTTGCTGTGAATGCCTTCCACATCTGCATTTATGACACCAACAGACTCCACTCCTCAGGCCTCCACTCCAGGACGGGGTCTTATCACTGGCTTCATTTGCTTTTGTACTATCTGCAGTGTAAGCCAATATTAAACAAAGTTATTTCTTGTATGTGATTTCTTACCGTTGTATCACTAGAGAGGGGTATCGTCTTTTACAGTATATCTATAAAGATTCAGGTTAAGTTACACGCTGCAACCACAAAAGAACTCATTCTCAGGGAGTGAGCGCCCCTAGCGGACACAGCCTCTTGTACTATTTATCTCATATTTCTCTTATTCCATAACTCTAATGTGTATTCTCAGTCTGTCAGCCTGTGCTATATATGCAATTTGATTTTATTGTCATGGACATAGAGGGGAATCTTGATAAAATACCATCAGACTGCTAGTATATACAGACAAGAACAGGCCATTCAGCCCAACAAAGCACGCTAGTCCTATCCAATTAATTCTCATCTAGCTTTGAAGGTTCATAAAGTCCTACTGTCTACCACACTACTTGGTAACTTAATCCATGTGTCTATGGTTCTCTGTGTAAAGAAAAACTTCCTAATGTTTGTGCGAGATTTACCCTGAACAAATTTCCAACTGTGTCCCTGTGTTCTTGTTGAACTCATTTTAAAATAACACTCTTCATCCACTGTACTAATTTCCTTCATAACTTTAAACACTTCAATCATGTCTCCTCTAAATCTTCTTTTGCTGAAACTGAAAACACACAGCTGTTTTAATGTTTCTTCATAACTCATGGATTACACTACCAAATATTCAGTAATTTAATTCCATATGGATAACACAAAGTTATAACATAGAAAAATTGGGTATTCCAGGAGATCATAACCGAACAAAGAATACCATTCACGTAAGAGTTTAAGCAAAAATTTCAAAATTTAACTTCCTTCTTTGATGACTTAGTGGGATATTTCATAATCTTGTAAAAAGTGTTGTGACATTTGTAACAAGGACAGTTAAGGAATTATGATAAAGTCCTAACTTTGATTTTTTTTTTGCTTATTACAGAAACTTCAAACAACCAGTGACTCAGCTTGTTCCTTATAGTTTTATCTTATTTTTGGCTATGCCATACACTCTGCGCAATCTAAAATTTACATCATTAAGTAAAACCAGTAAGGTATAGAAACACAAAGCACTTTTTCAGCCAAAAGTTTTTCATTTAGAATAAAATATCAGATTATGGACTCCTGTTATTACAGTATATATCTTTTTTTACTTTGATAGCCATTCTTGATGGCAAAGCAGTGAAACACCTGGAATCTTGTGTGCTAAATCAAGGACATCCTAATGCGTCAGGTTCAAATGGTTGAGTGTTACCGTGTTTGTGATGGTGTGATGTGACGTGTATGTATTAATTCAATTTGGTATTAATGTTATTGTTTATTTATTCATCACTATACAAGTGATGTACAAATGTACCAGAATGCACAGGTATAGTAGATATTGTTATATGCTAACTGCGGTGGGTTGGCGCCCTGCCCAGGATTGGTTCCTGCCTTGTGCCCTGTGTTGGCTGGGATTGGCTCCAGCAGACCTCCGTGACCCTGTGTTCGGATTCAGTGGGTTGGAAAATGGATGGATGGCTATATGCTAAATGTCTGCCATCCCATAATAATCTCTGTGGCTGTGCAGCATCTTGTGTGAACCTCAGTCATAGGAACTAACTTCTCTTCTTCTTCTTCTTCTTTCAGCTGCTTCTGTTAGGGGTCGCCACAGCAGAGCACAGGAGTCTTTTCATCACTTGAGTTGGAATCTACTGTCTGTGAAAGCGATTTCAGCCACATTATATTGTAAAAAAGCATTAAAACATATTTCATGTACACTACTGATATGGGTAATTACATTATATTACCACTGTAATTTTTGAATATTGCCATTGTTACAAAAAATAACAAAACTGTGATAACAAACACTTTAATGAAATGACTAGAAATTTTTAAAATGCTCCAATTTTAAAACCAGCTGATCAAGTCTATGAATGGGCTTATATGTTACACCATGTGTACATTTTCTTACTTGTATTAAACTTTAGTGCACCATTTTTAGAATAGTGTTCCTCCTTTGCCCCCTGGTTTTTTCCTTATCAGAGGTAGCTGCCGTGGTGGTGTAGTTCTCATTTCCATTGCACTCTGTTTACAGCAATCTACTTATTACACACAATCTTCTGAACAGCATATCTAACACTACCATATCCTTCCATTTCTCTTTTGATCCCCATCTCGTTCTTTCTTCTGGCAACTCTAATTTCTAATACTCTCCATAGCACACTGTTTTCTCTCCATCTTTCAAAAAAAGTCCCTTTTATTTTAAATCTCATCCTAATGTGTCTATTTTCTGAGCATTTAAATCTCTTAAAGTCCATCTTTTGGTCTCCCTTGTACAGTCGTTGTTCGCCAAGTGTCTGCAATATACAACGCTGGTTGGATCACTACCATTTGGCACATTTTTTCCGTCTATCTTGGCATCCATTCTTTTGTCATAATGGATTGCTCCACACTTGCTCAAACTTTTCCATCCTGATCCAATTCTCTGCCTAATTTCTGCCTCTAGCTCTCCATCCTTTTGAATCATTGATCCTAAGTAACCAAAAGGACTCAACTTTTTCTAGCTAATGTGCTTCCAGCTTCACTTTTCTATTCTTCTCCAGTGTAGTTGCAGAATGTTTAATGAGTTTCCACTCTATTTATTTTCATTCTGTACCCCTCTAGGGTATCACTTCCTTGCTCTAATTCAATTTCTAGTTCTTCCCCTTGTACCTCAAGATCAGCTGAATTTTATGTATGTCGTGTTTTGTGTAAGTTGTGGTAATCCCTTAATTTCACCCTCTGGACCAAAAAAGGATAAATAATACTATTAGTTTTTCACCTTTTTAAAAAGGTTGGATAATGAAACTGTCCTGTTATTTAAGGCTAGTCAATGAAAACATGTTTTTAAAGGATTATGCAAAATGTAGAACTCCATGTCCCCACGAGTCTTTTAAGGAACTGGTAGAAAATATGTTGGACATTCTGTGTTACAGTGGTATTTGTGGTGCGAGTCAGATGAACTCCTATATAGGGCCAGCTTGTGGTGTGAGGTGATTTTTATGCAATAGCATTCTTGTAACTTATGAAATAATAATTCAAGTAAATGAGAATTAAATTATGAACCTTTAGAATTAGATACACATCTTATGCATATTCTTATACTAAATTTTAAAACCTGTGAGAGAGATTTTAATTGTATAAGTTTCACGTTATGTGAGCACAAACTGTACAGCTTTGTCAAACCAGTAATTTCCAAGAATCAAAATGGGCGAATGCACTTATAAGCTACATGTCACCTACTGATATTTTCATGAATTTTCCAGATTTTAACATATTGTATTGTAACACCGAAACAAGAGAGAGTGTCAGGGTGCTGGGATGCCTAATAAGCAATTCCTGTTTAATGATGAAAGTAACAAAAGAAATCAAAACTGGTGAAGAAAAGCACCACTATATAATTGTCCAATAGGTGTTTTATAATGCCCTTGGCTAGAGTAATCTGTCCTCTACAGATCTTTGCTGGTTATATAGCGACCTGGCGTGTGGAAGTGTTGTCATAGTTTGTCCAAATAGTTCTCTTCCACTCTACGGGAAACAATACAAATGTAATTAACAACAATAACAACAGCACATTTTCATGCAAGAAATATAGCTCAAAGTGCTTAACAAAATGTCAAAGAGAAAGTTACAACAAAAGAGACAAATAAGATTAGGCTATAATATTAAAGAATAAGTAACAAAGAAAAAATAAATACATTCATACAATCTTTTAAAAAACAGATAAATATCAAGAGGAGTCCTTATATATAATATCATGATGTAAATCTCTAAAGATGAGTCCGTTGATGGGAGTCAGATGGGCGGGAAGACATAAAAAACAAAAACACATCCAGGATGTGTTAGGATGGAGAAAACAAAAATTGCAGGGGTCCCAATGCTAAAAGACCACCCAAGCCCCAATGGGCATTCTACCTAACATAAATGTTTTTAATTAATTCATCTTTGTTTCCAGGCTTCATATGAGGGGATTCTATGAAGTTGGTGTTGTGAGACAGCTGAGACACCCGCCTTCATTCCATCATCATAGGTGCTGCATGGTGTCTTGATCAGGTGGTGGTGGTGGGGTAAATTGCCACCACAGAAGAACTGAAAAAGACAACCGAGAAAAGTGAATAATATGATAATTCTATGCCTATTTGTCTATGTAGCTATGGAAAAGCGTAATTAAAATAATGGGTTTTTAGCAGTTTTTTTAAAATGTTCCACAATATTAGCCTGTTGAATTTCTATTGGTAAAGTATTCCAGATTTTAGGTGCAAAACAGCAAAAGACTGCCTCATCACTTCTTTGAAGCTTGGCTCTTGGAATTATAAGCAGAACACCATTAGAAGATCTAAGGTTATGACTTGGAGTGTATGGGGACAGGCATTCCAAAATATAGGAAAGGGTAAGATTATTTAAGTATTTATACATTATTAGTAGTATTTTAAAATCAATTCTAAATGATATGGGTAACCAATGTAACGATGCTAAAACTAGTGGGATGTACTCAAATTTTCTTTTCCTAATTAAGATTCTAGTAGCTGCATTCTGCACTAGTTGCAATCGATTGATTTCTTTCACAGGTAGTCCTCTTAGGAGTGTGTTACAGTAATCTAGTCAACTAAAAACAAAAGCAAGAACTAATTTTTCAGCATCTTGCAATATTATAAGAGGTCTAAATTTTGCTATATTCCTTAAGTAAAAAAATGCAGCCCTAGTAACCAGGGCCCTCATGTATAAATGGTGTGTACGCACAAAAATGTTGCGTACTCCTGTTTCCACACTCAAATCGCAATGTATAAAACCTAAACTTGGCATAAAGCCACGCACATTTTCACGCTAGGTCATACCCTGGTGTACGCAAGTTCTCTGCTCAGTTTTGTAAACTGGCGGCACCCAGCATCAAAGCAGTGCTTTTGTTCAAGTGTAGTTACCCATTCTTTTTTAGATCCACATCCCTGATGCAGCTTTATCATATACACCGAAATTAACCGCATATTGTTTATTGTCTGAGTATTTATATCACTGTATCTGAGTGTGGAATCAAAGCTCTACAGCAGCTGATCAGAAAGAGAATTATCGGTATACAGCATCAAGCACATGCTGCCTCAGCCATGCTGCCTATTTGAACTGCTCTCACACAGCAAACACTTCAGAGCCTTACAGGTATGGACTTCACAGTTCAGAAACAGTTTCATCCCAAGAACTATAAACGCAATCAATCAGTCCATCAAGTGCTCCTTGTAGAACTGTTTGTACTTATAAGAACAATTACCTCACTGTAAACTTGCAATACAGTTATAATATTGCACAACTTGCGCCACTTTATAAAGCACGTATTTACATATGATGACAATATAATTTTAAGATGAAATGCAGCAAAATATGTTTATTACATTATACAGATAAAATGTTAACATCATTTAAATAATCTATATTTTTAATAACTAAACATGTGAGGACACGGTGTCGCAGCACCAGCAAGGAGCTGGCGCCCCGTTGTTCTTGCCTCGCACTTATATTCTTGCTAGGGCTGGCACAACACTGGAAGGATAGATGGATAGAATAATTAAACATGTACTACAAAGATATTTCAATGTTCCTTAAAAGTTTTGAAGAATCAGAGTTCTAAGCTTACGGATGGCTTTACTGAGCTGATTGTGTGGCGATTGGGTACTTGGAGAAAGAAAAGGAAGGACACTAATTGGGGGTTAATATGTTTGAAAGAGACTGTACTGCTGTCTCTGTAATTTCATCGAAGGTCGCGCACGGCGCAGCAAGCATCTTGTGGGGCGCAGGAACAATCTCTGAATGGGGTGCAAGTTTGTCACCATCATTGCGCCACCGTGTTCCCATGTTTAATACATGCTTTAATTGATATAATGTAAATACTGAAATGATATCAGGTATACATCTCAGTATTTAAATTATTCAGAGAACTGTAATATCATGAATATAATGGATTCTGTGTCCTGTCGGAGGAAGAGAAAGTCAGTTTAAGAAGCACGTAGTGATTCACACACAGAGCACATAGAAAAACACATACAAAACAAAGCATTTAACGTGCGACTTTAGTTACGATGGGATTTCAGAAACTAGTAAATTAAATGTTTATAAAATGAAGTTTATGATGATCTACTTTAATGACAAAATAAACTACGTGATTAAAGTGGAAATTTCAAGATTAAAGTTGACATTTCGAGCTATTTTCCCACTGTGTCCCTATTTTTTTTTTCTTTTCTCTGTACCCTAATAAACTTTCATATGACACTCAGACGGTAGGCTACGACTCGCGTTTTCACTGCGACTTTGATATCTGACAACTTTTATATTTCGAGCACTGTGTGACTTTGTGAACTTGAGGTTTTAAGTTTCTCCGACACTTTATGTCACTCAATTAACTTCCTTTTGTTGTTTATACCACTGTTTAAACCAACAAATTGTATGTTTTCCTTGCCTCCACTTGGTATTTGCTAAAATTCTTCTATTTCCCCGTGCTTTTGCTGTTGCTTTTTCACAGAATGCTGAGCTTTAGGGCTATTTATATTGATTTGCATATTCAAAGAGGCGTAATTCTGGGAGGAGTTAGGGAGTGGCAGCAGGCGTGTGCATGTGCGTTACTTTTCACGCTGACCGGGATTTATGGAGCGGGAGAACGTGGAAGTTGGCGTTCATACAGATTTATGCATCTGGATTTTTTTGTGCATACGAACATTTCCGCTTTTGTCCATAACCCATGTTTTAGTGTGAATTCTACGCACAGCGTTATGCAAGAGGCCCCTGGTTACTATGCAATTTTAATTTTAGGTTAAAGTCTATTATTACCCCTAAATTCTTTACCTCCTCCATGAATGTTAAGCCTAAGTTTATTTCTAATATCCGTGCTATTTTCATATTTGCCAATCACTAAGATTTGTGTTTTTTCCTTATTTAGTTTGAGAAATTTACCACTCATCCATTCGGAAATAACACTAAGAGAGATTGGATCAGAGAGCCAGCTGTGTGTCATCTGCATAGCTGTTATAGCACACCTTGTGTTTTGAGATAATCTGTCCAAATGGTAGCATTTTGATTGAAAAGAGCAGCGGACACAAAATAGATTCTTGTGGTACACCATATACAATATCTTGGATCTCTGAAGTACAATCACCATAACTAACAAAGAATTTTTTTACTTGATAAGTAAGACTTTAACCAATTTACGACACTGCTGGAGACGCTCACTCATTGTCTAAGATGATTTATAAGAATGCTATGGTCTATGATGTTAAATACTGCACTCAAGTCTAAGGGAACAAGAACAGATATACGACCTCTGTCCACATTAACCTGCAAATCATAGACTTAATCTTGCTTAACTCGAAGAATCCTAATTCTCCTATTCTAAGTCAGTGGGTAACTGATGTTATATACTATTTGAAACTAGAAAAAATCAAATTTACACATTTTTCAAAATCTGGCAGGATGTAATAAATAACATTTTAGAATAAGCATTTAAATTGAGGAAGCAGGTTCCCTCCCATCTCTTACTCCATTTATCTTTATTCATTTATTAATTTATCTATTTTACTATTTTTACTACCTCAAAGTTATACTCTGCTGGCCTAGCTCTCTTTCTCAAGGGGGGTTGATTTGTTTTGAGCCTTTTTTTGTAAAACTTGAATTATTTGTATGGAATGTTATTTGATTTTAATGAAATCAATACAAATACATTTTTTTAAAAACCTGCAAATCATTTACTACTTTACCCAGTGCAGTTTCTGATTTGTTGTAAAACCTGACTGAAAGTTTTCAAAAATTGCATATTTAATTAATTAATCATATAGTTGCTTAAAAATGGCCTTGTCTATAACTATTCTTAAGAAAGGCAGGATATAAATTGGTCTAAAGTTGTCAAAGACAGATTATTTTTATTGAGCAGGGGTTTAACAACTCTAGTCTGTATCTAATGATGAGTTCACTATGTCAAGTACAGTTTTCAGTTGAGAAATTATTCTACATGGTTTGAGTTGGTCTATTTCAGTGAAAAAATTTAACTTGCTTAGAAGGGCATGGGTTCAGCAGTATTAACTTGGGGGATGTACTGCATTATTTTAATATAATTTATTTTGTGTTTAAAAAATTATTGCAAAACCCTCCCATGTTTCACTACTAGTTTCTAGGAGATATTGCTTTAAGTGAGCTGGATTTAAAAGACAATCGATAGTTGATAATACAACTCTTGGATTACCAGAATTATCATTCAGAATTTTAGAGAAAGGAGGCTGCCTCTCATGGCACACTGTATTGTTATATTTAGTTATTTGTGCCTTCAATATTTCATAGTGAACTATAAGTTTAGTTTTTCTCCATTTACACTCAGATCCCAGCATGTTCTCTTTAAATCAGACATGTTTGGGTCTTCCAAGGTATGACAGTGCTGGACAGGGGACACCATGTCAGCTGCAGTTCTCACCTTAGCATTAAAATGTTCCACCTGACTGGTTACACAATTAGCTTTATTATATTAGCTGAATCTGTTTGGATGCAGGCCATCTGGTCTGTAGAACAGCGGTCTCTCTTACAAGAGGCCCCAGTTGTCAATGAAGCTGATGACCTTCTCCTGCCTTCTGTTGCAGTTGCCCCACAAAAAATTAGTGTGTTTTCATTTTTTTTTTTTTTGTTACTTTTTTCTGGAATAAACTAAGTACATACATATTGTCAGACCAGATAACACATTACTAAGCATCAACAGTCTAGTGTTTGATTCAGCCACTCTGACCATGCAACTTTGTGAACAACTGTTAGCAAGGGCCCCTCCAGAAATCAATAGCATTAAGTTATCTTATAAATGTTCATTTGGAAATGGCTTGTTGTGGGGCTGCATTGACTGTCTGCAGCAATTCCTGCCTGGTGGTAAAGTGGTTTACTGTCACACAGCGTGATATATAGTCCCTATTTGTGAGTACTGTCTTGTGACTGCAGCCCTGGCAATGATTAGAGGTTGAACCAAAAACATGTGGCACCCTTGTCATTCTATGAACCCTGGAGCACATGAAACAGCTATTTGTATAACGGTATTCATACTGGAGTGTCCTCTCTTACATGACTCATTTTTTGTCCAGTGAGCTAATTTTTCCCAAAAAAACAAACAAAAAAAAAATCAAAGAGATAATAATTTGACTGATTCATTTTCAAAATCCACCACATAGCAGTACAAAGTATGAAGCAGGTCATAACACCCATCCTTCAAAGCGCACACCCACTCTTATTTAATCATGCCTGAATAATATAGACACAGCAGTTACTAGAGAGATAAAAACCACAGTAGCTATAGAAAATTCCCAAGAACACTGAACAAACATACCAGGTATCACAGTTAGCATTGAAGTCCAAGTCCAAGTGCTGTAATATAGCCCCCTAGCCTCTGTAATATAGCCCCCTAGCCTCTGGTGTGCTATTTTGCAATGTGAAGATATGATCACTTCATTTTTTGCAGCTTCTAGGATCATCACCTTGACATGGTAGATATGTTCGCTTGCTCTTAAGACAAATTGTGATTCAAAATTGGACTCTTATGACAGAACCATATTCTGAACAGCAGTATTGTCATGGCTGTAATAAAGTACCTTTTCTATCTGAGGAAGCTGTGTGATGTGCTACAAGTTAGCCAAATGTAAGGTTTTGGATATACTGTACATTAAGTGATGATCACAAAAGGGACAGATCTGGAGAGACTAAACCTTGGCTGGTGAAATAACATCTTGTGTTGTGGAATTTCATTCATGTGGGAAGTTGGAAAGTACCCAACTTATATAGTCAGATTCATGTCTACACAGAGCATTGACTCCAAGACCAGATGTCTTCCACAGAAATGACAGATAAGGAGATTTACAGCAGGAGAGGCCCTGTAATCTTTTGGTTGACTGCTGTGAACTTAGAGTTTATGCGTATGTATTCTGAGTCATTTTGATGCAGTATTGCTGAGAAGAAAGCTTTGATTGTTGCTTGTGCAAACGTTTCAAAGAACTATTTGTGGTATTTAGTAAGAGATGTCATCCTTTGATCATAACAGCAATCTTGGTAAATGCGGATCTATAATTAAAATTATTCAGCTTTAGCAAAACAAAATTTCCTTTTGATTAGAATTCTCATTTTCTAATTTTTGCTTATGAAACTTCAAACCCTCATTTGGTTTTGCTCTTCTGTTTCTGATTTGACCTGCATACAACCTAAGCCTGTCCAGCTAACTTCAGGATTGGGCTGGGGACACTCCTTTTTCTTCAGTTTTTTCCTGGTTCCTACAAATGATGTCCACTGCCATGCACCATTTACCAGGTGGCAGTCACATGATGAGAGGGACATGAGAAATAAAATAGTCACTTGGTGAATTATCTTTATTCTAGCATTCTCACCATTCTTGGTCTATTTTTGTTGAGTATCTTGAATTCCAGTGTTTTTTGACCTGTGTTTGCTTATTCTGATTTTTGCTTTTGCAGAACATTTTTAGAAACATTACCTGTGATTTTCTGCCATTTAATATTTTAAATGCCGGCCCTTTTTTCAGATTACTGTCAAAAGTTCAGCTTTCAAATGTTCTTATTATAATTCTGAAGTGTTCAGTCTGTCCTGATCACAATAAGAATCTAGTTGGGCATTACCAGCTGCACATTATGGTGTTTCGAGCCTGTAGCTTGGCTTTTCCACGTGCCAATTAAGTGTCACCATCATACATATCTTGGGGACAAAATCATAACAAGGCAGTGGCTAGGGCTGGGAGATAAACTTAATCTTTTGGAGCAACACAGGTTAAAACTGTGCCAGCATGCCACTACTCCTTATTAAATGCTCTATGAAAAAGGTTCCTCTCTCTGCTTTCTAAAATAATAAATAATTTAAGTAGCAGTTCAGTTAAAAGTCATTATGGACAAAATTTCCAAAGTGTAGCAGGAGGAGGCATGTCCACATCTTCTCGCATAGATACCTGTAATGGTTTAAAGTTGCAAGTGCCAACGCTGCAGTGATGAATGAGATCCTGATGGAACTGCTGGAGGTGCTGGATATTTTTCATGAATCACTGTACTCTTCAATGTGCTGGAGAGGTCAGTGCCAATAAAATGGTTGGCGTTGCCCATTTTCAAAAGATGCACCAGAGAGTCCCTTTGAAACTACTGTAGTTTTGGAATGTAGACTTTGGACGGAAGCAAATCATCAGAAATACTGATATTACAGTATACCATGACAATAGACCAAAGACAAAGTCCACCTACATAACAAACATAATTATGAATGATATTCCGCCAGCATACTAAATGCAACAGAATTTGATAAAAATAGCCATTTTAAATGGCCCATCTGTGGAAATCAAAAGAACAGGCTTGAAGTTATGAACATGTCCCTGTTGATGTTAGTAACCTAATATATATAACTCAAAAAACCTGAACTGAAAATGTCCATTGATGGAAAAATCTGAAAGAATGCATAATACTTTATTACTTATTTTTACAGAAAGATGTTTAAAAGTTATTAATGAAATGACTGTAAATCAAACACAAATAATTATCTATCTATATCCTTTATTTCCGGCGCCGCATCCGAGTGACAGCCTTTCCAGCAGCTCCGTGTATGACTTTCTTTTATGTGGAATCGCTCCCTGGACACTTTTTACTATTTTATTTACTTTTTTTACTATTTTTACTACTTGACATGGATTTTTACACTTCGAGACTCACCTATTCAAGTAGTCAACTTAAAGCACTGAGAAGAAATGCTCATGCCGGTGTGGTTCCTTATTTACCTGACGAGATAAGAAGACGATATCGGTGCAGCCGAGCCGGCGCAAAGATAAAAGATAAGATAAGAGCCAGGCAATTTGAGAGAAAATGGCGTTATAAACCGTCGGTGCCTTCTGTGATCCTGGGAAATGTGAACTCACTACCAAATAAGATCGACGAACTGGCTGTGCTGGTGAAAAATGTCAGAACCTACAGAGAATGCAGCTTGCTGTGTTTTAGTGAAACGTGGCTAACGACTACCATCCCAGATGCTAACGTGGAGCTACCCAGGTTTAGCACAGTTAGAGCGGACAGAGACGCAAGTACCTGCGGGAAGAAGAAAGGAGGGGGACTCGCTCTCTATGTCAATACAAGATGGTGCAACTCAGGACATGTAAACGTTAAAATCTCCACTTGCTGCAGGGACATCGAACTGTTGGCCGTAAGTCTGCGTCCCTATTACTTGCCCAGAGAGTTTGGACACGTGATTGTTGTTATTGTTTACATCCCCCCTCAAGCGAACGCGGAGATAGCAAGTGACATCATCCATTCCACAGTTGCTAAGTTACAAACGCAGCACCCTGAGGCACTTGTACTAATCTCTGGAGACTTTAACCATGTGACGCTGGACAAAACATTACTGCCTTCTCCCAGTATGTGGATTGTAAAACCCGGTGAAATAGGACTATCGACCTACTGTATGCAAACGTTAAAGATGCCACCCCGCTGCCTGCGCTTGGGAAAGCAGATCATAACCTGGTTCTGTTTCAGCCTCAATACAAGCCAAGAGTGAGGGCGCTACTTACAACCACACGCTCATTCAGGAAGGTGTCCCCTGAGGCAGAGCAGGCTCTGAGAGACTGCTTTGGAACAACGGACTGGGATATCCTGCTGGGGTCACATAGTGAGAACATTGAAGAGGCTGTTGAATGCACAACTGATTACATCAACTTCTGTATGGACATTGTAGTTCCAGTAAGAACAGTACGCTGCTATGCTAACAACAAGCCATGGATTACAAGTGACATCAAAGGCCTTTTGAACCAGAAGAAAAGAGCTTTTAAAGACGGTGATCAGCATGAGCTCAAGTGCGTGCAGAAGGATCTCCGAGTCCAGCTCAGGGCGGCGAAAGAGCAGTACAGGAGAAAGCTGGAGCAGAAGTTGCAAAACAACAGCATGAAGGAAGTGTGGGATGGGATGAAGATTATCACTGGCTGCAGCTCGAAGCGGGGTGCCACCATTGAGACAGACATGAAGAGAGCAAACCAAATGAACAACTTCTTTAATAGGTTTGATCACCCTAACCCACTCTCACCTCGGAGTACTGCATCCTCCAACCATCCTTCTGCTGATACCAGCATAGGTGAGACATCCCCACCCACAATTACAGCAGCCTATGTGAGCAGAGAGCTGAGAAGACTTCATGCCAGCAAAGCAGCGGGTCCAGATGGTGTATCGCCACGACTGCTGAAGGCCTGTGCGTTAGAACTGGGGAGTCCTCTACAGCGCATCTTCAGCCTGAGCCTGGAACAGGGGAGAGTCCCAAGGCTTTGGAAAACATTTTGTATCACCCCTGTCCCAAAGGTATCACGTCCTAGTGAGCAGACCTATAAATATCTGGGAGTGCAGCTGGATGACAAATTGGACTGGACTGCCAATACTGATGCTCTATGTAAGAAAGGTCAGAGCCGACTATATTTTCTTAGAAGGTTGTTGCAAGTGCCCTCTTCTACGCGGTAGTGTGCTGGGGAGGCAGCATAAAGATGAAAGACGCCTCACGCTTGGACAAACTTGTTAAGAAGGCAGGCTCTATTGTAGGAGTAAAATTGGACAGTTTACCATCTGTGGCAGAGCGTTAAGCAAACTCCTGTCAATCATGAATAATCCACTGCATCCACTGAACAGTGTCATTTCCAGGCAGAGGAGTAGCTTCAGTGACAGACTTTTGTCACTGTCTTGCTCCACTGACAGACTGAGAAGATCGTTCCTCCTTCACACTATGCGACTCTTCAATTCCATCCGGGGGAGTAAATGCTAACATTATTTAAAGTTATTGTCTGCTTTTAAATGTATTTTTATTACTATTTAATTTAATATTGTTTTTTGTATCAGTATACTGCTGCTGGATTATGTGAATTTCCCCTTGGGATTAATAAAGTATCTATCTATCTAAATTGAATTACAGGTATGTACAGTATGCTAACCTTTTACTTTAGTATCCCACAGTTTTTGATAGGGACACAGTTCTATACAGAGTTGGAAAACACACAATGATATCAGAAAAACTCACCATTAGTGTTGATTTTTGAAATTTACTAAAGAGTTTTTGCAGTTAATATGTGGTGTTCGTCGGTGACCTTGTTTGCAGTGTATTTACATTTTTTCCTTGAGCCCCATGATACTTTGCAAGGCCAGCATGATATCACAGAGCTGTAGCAGAGATGCACAGAACTTTCATGCATGCCTATTGCAAGATCTTTGCCAATCTGCTTTACATGTGTTGTTACAATCCAAATCATACTTTAGTCCAATTTCCATCCTCCATGTGTTATAAAAAACAAAAAATGAAAACAAAAACTTGCAGTATTTTCACTTGAGGGGTATATTATCTGACCGTAATGAGCACTGCGACCTGATATATAATGCTAATCCCTGTGCACATTTACATGTATAATTAGCCATTCGCCCAGCTATGATCTCAAAACAGGCCTAAAAGGAGCCCTCCCCTCATCAGAAAACAAAAAGATTTATTTCTATTTAAAAGGCATTTCTTTGTTCTTGATGGAAGTGTAAAGTGCAGAGCATCTGCACAGGTACATAGAAAATAAAAAAGACATTTCTGCTGGAGCTCCTGTGCTATTATGCTTCTTGTATATAAAATGGCCATCTGTCTATGCATCCACTGATTTTTCCAAACACATTTATTCCTTACTATCCACATTGGTATCTAGTCCACCATTATTTTAATGGCTGTTATGTCTTTACATGCAGACAGTCATAATGGTGCAGTGGTTAGTCCTACTTTCAAGATCCAACTATCTGTATAGAGTTTATGTAGATTTTGCATTGGTATTTTGCTTTCTTTTAACATAGAAAAAATGTGAAAGATAGGATCATTAGCGACTCCCTGTGTGAGTGAATATAGTGGTGTAAGTGAGTGTGCCCTACAATAAACTGGAACCCTGTATAGGTATTTGAGGCTGCTACAACTGGCACTGTTTTCCAATAGTCCTGCATCGGAATAGCAGGTTAGCACAGTCAATTCACATTTCTTTGGCAATGGTACATGATATCACAATGTTAATTGTGTACAATTAAAGCTGTTGTAGCTGTATTCAAGGCCTAAGATATATTTTGAGCTTATTGGCAAGTAATATAAAAAGGTAACCAGAAATAAGACTGAAAGGGAACATCCGTGTTTTACTGCCTCAAAAACTGAGTGATTGGTGTCTGAAGCAGAGAGCAGTTGGAAAGTGTTATTACAGATTTCTGTGCATTGTGATAACAAGGCAGATCAAAGTAGTTGCTTGACAAGAGATTAGATTAGAAGGAAAAAGAACTGTAGTATACATATTGTACTTCTGCCTAAGCACCTTGAGTATACTGTATTATGACTGTCATAGAGTGTACATAAAAAAGCATCAGTTCAGATACACAGTGCATTGTGCAACTTGGGCCTTTGCTGATACATTTGTGTGCTCTTCTAAAGACAGCCAAGCAGGAAATCATAAATAGAATGCATATGCATTAGTTATTAAATAGTATCATATTCTGTAATAACATTACTTGTAAAAATGTATTTATATGAACGATAACTGGATAGGGTGTGAAAATGTGGTGTTATGTGACAGAGTAATTAAACTGGTTTGAATCTAATACATTATCAATAAAGTCAGATCCCAGTGAACACAGAGCTCCACCCTTTAACCCTAAACACATTAAAATTCAACAGACCTTAGAAAACCCAGGTATGTTTCTTATGATAATGTGCTGTGTAGTTTCCTGTGACCATTATGGCAACAAATGCATGATTACAGAAAATGTAATCGCCTGTAATATGAGCATTAGAAGGAAATGCTTCCCGACTTGAGACATATCAGCATGCACCCACAATGCTGTTGGTAATGCGGTCAATGGATCTGATATTTTCACTGTTGCAAAATGGCAGTATTTTCAGTCATTTGTTGCAAATTTACCATCATCTACCTTTATCCCTGTGCTCATGCAAAGAACTCATTTTGAAGTGACCTCTGGCATCCTTTCTTCCACTCTTGTCTGACTGCTTAAATTGAAAATATTTAATTCCTTCAGCTTTGCTCCACAGCTCATACTTGGAGTCCTGGAATATATCTTGTTATTCATCTTTTTTTTTTTTGCAATGTAATATCCTCTTTGTAATTTAGAGACCAAAAGTGCACACCGCATTCCAGATGTGGCCTCAGCAGTAGGTTATTAACCTCTTTTTCAGCTGTGCTCCACATAGTCCTACATAACCAAATATCCCATTAAGCCTTTTAAACGTTTCTATACACTGTCTGGTTGTGAATGTTTGAATACCACAAAAGTCTTTCTAGTGTTCTCCCTCAACACCACTGTGACATTTTTTTTCATTTAGATACCATTCATTTCATTTAGATAACATAATAATCCCAATCAAATGAAAATAACATAGAAAGTACAATAGCAAGTTCTAAAGATAATTCGTGCAACTCAGCATTCAAACTGATCTACATGACAACAGAGCCCCATCTAAAATGGGTCTTTACATAAAATCAAATGGCAAATACAATCGAAAGGTTCAGCACAGCAGAGCACAGGTCTGGAATGCTTACTTTAGAATTACATTAATGAGTTTTTCTGCGGTGGAAACTGAACTCAGTAAAGATGTAGGAGAGAGAAAGATGAATGCTTCTATTAGTGGCAAAGATGCAAACCAGTATTCCAGTATGGAAACATAGGTACCTTCATTGGGCAATGAACCAAAAGGTCACTAGGTTGTGGCACCGATACAGAAGTGAAAGAATGTGCTCTGGTGAATGTAATTCTCGGCCTCTCCTTAGGGGATGGCGCTGTGTGATTATGCCTTCTCTTTTCCTCCCTCTGTAGACTTCCAGTGTCCATCCACTTTCATAACCAGATGCCCTGCCATTTTTGATCAGTCAGAAAAGAACACCTGAAAATATGTTTTTCTCAATGTTATTAATCGCATTAGTTTCCTTCTTTCAAAACCATTTATACAGGATTTGTCCATGGGTGCCCCAAAAATTTTGATCGTCTGTGTTCAATATTAGGTAGGACTGCAGTGAATCACCAGACCAGCAGAAGGTAGCACATGATCCCAGGTCAAGAAGAAATGGGGAATATTGTGTTGTTGAAGATATAAAACTGATGGAAACCAGTTGTATCTACCAGCCTATTAGATGGTAGCACATGAGTAAGAAG
Organism: Polypterus senegalus; assembly: GCF_016835505.1. Taxonomy (NCBI): domain Eukaryota; kingdom Metazoa; phylum Chordata; class Cladistia; order Polypteriformes; family Polypteridae; genus Polypterus; species Polypterus senegalus. The sequence continues at coordinate 288,671,501 of NC_053154.1, forward strand.
TGAAAGTAGACCACCTTGTCCTATTAAGGGGGGCATTCTAGAAGCTTCTTAATAGACTAGGTTCTATAAGGAGCTAAGGGGTCTCAAGGGCCTGTTCCCAAGACTTTATTTACCTGCTCTTGACATCAAGATTGATTCTGGGGTTTAGCTAAGATTGATCCTATGGGAGGATTTACAGCTATCTTGCTATAGAACAGCCATTGGGTTTAGAGATGAAAGGTAAGCTGTGGAAACAGCTAACTGGTGGGAGGCAAAGTAGTCAAGATATTAGTGAGATGGGATATAGCAGAAGGGAGTGCTGTTGCAGTTCCTAAAAGGTGAGAAAGTGAATAAAACACCTGACATTTTAGATAAGGGATTATGCACCCATATAGATAGGCCCAGAGTGGCAGTAGGGATTTAAATTCTGAATTTGTAATTCTGTTTACTTATTTTTTTACCTTATTTTTAATTACCCTTTATCCACTTAATAATAAAAACGCATTTTATTGGACCAAACACATGTACATATAGATCAATCAAAGATACACTACAATAGAATAACTAATGATAACACGCCCTTTATCCCAACAAACTCACCACTCTTAGTCACCTAAAGGCCCTGTTACATTACACAACTTTTCCAGCAATTGTCAATTGCAGACTTCATTTACATAACCTCAGTAAGTCGAGGGCTGTCACAGTGTGCACTTGTAACTATCAGTGGAGTAGTCTGACATATGTAGCGACTGAGTCTAAAAAGTTGTTATATGTTATATTTCAGAAAGAATTTCTCCCTGGCTGAGGTTCAGATCTTTATTTTATAACTTGTTTGTTCATTTTTTATTTTTGCATTTATACTAAATAGGGGGCACTGCCCCCTGCTCACTTCGCTTGCCAACCCCTGCTCACTTACGGGGAAGCAGATGTACAATTTAAACAAATTGTTATTTTCATGGGAATTGTTACATATGCATAATAGAACTAAATATTTTACATTACAGCGAGAAATTAACCGTAGTAAAAACTAGTAAAACATAATAAATTGAAAGAAAATTATGTTTCATGTTGCATTAGAGGTATTCATTGCGTTATATGTTTTTGTTCTGTTTGGCTTTGAAATTAACACACAAAAATACTTTTTAAACTGCAAAACTTAAACAGTTAAAACAATATTTGGAATTAACTTTTTGTCAATATCGCACTGAATTGTGATTCTATGTTTAGACTTCCATTGTGACAATGAAATGTATAATTGCCTATGAGTAAATATCATTTCTTTCTCTCTAATAAATAAACAGACTTTTTCAAATGTTTGTCCCAGTGATTTGTTAATTGTCATAGCAAAAGCTATTCTAACAGGAGACTGCAAACATTTTAATATGAATGGCATATCATGATCTCCTTTCGTGTCTAATGTTATCCGAAGATGTACTACATTACCTTTCCTGTCGCCTATTAAAATTTTACATGTCAGAATTGTTCCACCAATTTTGAATACAACTAATTTTGTCCAATTGCATAGCCTATCACTCATACAGTATATATATATATATATATATATATATATATATATATATATATATATATTACGATATATCCTTCTTTCAACAGTAATTCTGCTGTGTAACCGATCGACAGTTTTCACGTTAATTCGTTTGACTTCATGGTTTCTCAGTTCTTCTGTTGATAACCCTTTGTCATTGAAATTCTTCAATAAGATTTGGACATAATATGTTTTCTTTTTATTATGAACTTAAAGTTAGGAAAACGTAAAAATTTATAAGAGTTCCGAGAGTAGGAACTGTGTCTGAAAAAACCATTCACATAAGACTTGAGAGGATCGTGGACGTGGGCCGTTAACTGGAAATGGTTGAGAGGAGGGTGGGACTTGAAAAAATAAAATGGCTTTAGATTGTGTCTGTACTGGCCGTACCTGTAAAACATTCTCATTGTGCCAGCTCTGTAAGGCAGAAAATCATCAGCTGTCAGAAAAAGTGGCCAGCTCACGATGCTTTGCAAATGAGAAACTTTGCTGAAAAGTCATCATGGAGTGCTGTAATTTGTCATGCCCTGCAATTCTCAGTCATGTAATCTAGCATCCTCACGTGACAAGATCATCAAAAACAGTCATCAAGTATGATATCCTCATCAACTAGGAATTGTGTAATGAACCTTCAGCTTAATTTGTTTAATACAACAGTATGTTGTGTTTAAAAAAATCATTTACCTTAAAAAAACACAATTTTGTAAACCTTTGACCTCTGTAGCATTACTCTGCTACTCTACTAGCACTATTTCAACGTGTGATTAAAGCAGGATCTCTAATGTCTAAACTCATGCTGAATGTCTGCTAACAAACCAGGAAGGAACAGGGTCTTGTCTGTCTTCTTACATTTATTTGAGATACAGGTTAGCATGTAATGATAACTATATGCTTAAAGCTAGGCAAAGCCTCAGACTCACTAGCGATCGATAAAGAGCAGTGATCTCCTTGTTACAGTGCTTTTCGATATGCTTTTGCTAGAAGGAAAGTTAGCTTTGTTGATTTGACTTCAATTCGCTGTGTGTACATGAGTAGCAAAGAGCAAACAGCATCTAAAATGGCATGTGGAGATATACCCAAATACATGGTCAAAGCAAAACTTTTTTCGTATTATCGCTAAATCTGACTCTGATTTGTCGGACTCCGATTTTGATGCAAGTGATGTGGAGATGTAGATCGAAAATGAAACTGAGGTACTGGCATCAGCTGATCAGTCCCCAGTTGATCGTGGTGCTGAACACGTTTGTGTAACTGATGCACCTATTGCAATGCTCGCCTGGGAGGACAGACACTTACGATGACAGGAGGTACAAATCATATTGTGTCTCACTGCAAATGCCACCTATGCAAACCTGTCTCACAAAGACAGCCAGGCTGCCAGCCCACCGTGAATTCCTGCTGGACGCTGAGCCGCTGCTGCTGCAAACAGGTGCCGACAGCAACAGATAAAAAAGAAAACAGATTTTGAAATGGTAACTTGCTGTAACTCGGAAGGTGCCTGTTATAATGTTATGATTGTGGCTCTGGATTCTGAGGGTAACTTGTTTTTCTATAACAAACTAGATAAAACGTTAATGCCCTGGCAGTGGCAAATAGATTTGGGTTTATATTTGATTTGATTACATTAATGAATTAGTTGAGATTTACAAGAAATATTTTCACTGCTACTATGTAAAGGGAATAGTTCTGTTAAAAAGCACCTCATTTGTTTAAAGTGTTTGCAAACCAAATACATGCCATACACTACTTTTGAGTTCATTATAAAATTTTGTACATAACGATTAAATTGAATTTTTTAATCATTGCCCAGCACTAGTTTTTTTTACATATTCAAATGTAAGATATGTGGCTAAAGTGTTTTATATGTAGAATTTTGTGTGTGACTTTGTGTTAAGGTTTAAATTCATCTAATTATCACGTATTTTGATCAATAAACAAAAGGGGAAAAACAAGGATTTACTCAATATTCTAGGCATGTTTTACTGAGGACAACATCTTTGTGCCCTCCCTGTTTGGCAACCAAATCAGCATTACCCTCTCCTTGGGCCTCATGCATAACGCCATGTGTAGAATTCACACTAAAACATGGCATACCAACAAAATTGGAAATGTTGATACGCACAAAAAAATCCAGATGCATAAATCTCTGCGTTTGCCAACTTCTACATTCTTCCACCCCATAAATCCCGGTCAGAATGAAAAGTAACGCACGTGCACGCGCCTGCTGCCACTACCCAAACTCCGCACAGAATTACGTCTCTGTGAATATGCAAATCAATATAAATAGCCCTTAAGCTCAGCATTTTGTGAAAAGGCAATGGAAAAAGCACGGGGAAAATAGAATTTCAGCGACTACCAAGTGGAGGCAAGGAAAAACGTAGTATTTGTTGGTTTAAACAGTGGTATAATCAACAAAAGGAAGTTGATCGAGTGACATAGTGTCGGTGAAACTCAAAAGCTCAAGTTAACAAAGTCGCACAGTGCGAAATAAAAAATAAGTTATCAAAAAAATTAAGTTTTTTTGTGAGAAATAAAAAATAAGTTGTCAGATATGCTGTGAAAAGGCGAGTCATAGCCCACCATCTGAGTGTCATATGAAAGCTTATTAGAGTACAGAGAAAAGAAAAAAATAGGGACACAGTTGGAACAAAGCTCAAAATGTCAACTTTAATCTCGAAATTTCCACTTAATCACGTAGTTTATTTTGTCATTAAAGTAGAACATCATAAACTTTATCTTAAAATCATTTAATTTACTAGTTTCTGAAATCCCATCGTAACCAAAGTAGCACTTTAAATGCTTTGTTTTGTATGTGTTCTTCTATGTGCTCTATGTGTGTGAATCACTACGTGCTTCTTAAACAGGCTTTCACTTCCTCCGACAGGACAGGGAATCTATTATATTCGTGATATTACAGCTCTCTGAATAATTTAAATACTGAGATGTATACTTGATATCATTTTCATGATGACAGTAATTAAAGCATGTAATTAAACTGGGAACACAGTGGCGCTGTGATTGTTCATGCCTCATGCAAGATGCTTGCTGCGCTGTGCGCAACCTTCTTGAAATAATTTATTGCTGCAGTTTTGTCTCATTCAAATGTACTAACCCCCAATTCCTGTCCTTCATTTTCTTTCTCCAAATACCCAATCGCCACCCAATCAGCTCTGAAATAGACTTTAACCCATCTGTAAGCTGAGAACGTCGATTCTTTAAAACTTTTAATGAACATTGAAATATCTTCATAGTCGTGTTTAATTCTATCCATCTATCCTTCCAGTGTCGCCCCAGCCCCAGCAAGAATACAGCGCGAGGCAGGAAAAATCCCTGAATGGAGCGTCAGCTCCTTGCTAGTGCTGCGACACCGTGTCCTCACATGTTTAACTATTAATATAGATTTTTTAAATGAAGTTAAACTTTTATCTGTATAATGTAATAAACATATTTTGTTGCATTTCATCTTAAAAATGATATCGTCATTATATGTATATATGCGCTTTATAAAGTGGCTCAGGTTGTGCTATATTATAACTGTATCGCAACTTTACAGTGAGGTAATTGTACTTATAAGTACAAACAGTTCTACAAGGAGCACTTGATGGACTGATTGATTGTGTTTACAGTCCTTGGGATGAAACTGTTTCTGAATCGTGAGGTCCGTACAGGAAAGGCTCTGAAGCACTTGCTGTGTTAGAGCAGTTCAAATAGGCAGCATGGCTGAGGCAGCATGTGCTTGATGCTGTTTACCGATAATTCTCTTTCTGATCAGCTGCTGTACAGCTGTGATTCCACACTCAGATACAGTGATATAAATACTCAGAGTGGTGCAGTGAGAGTAACATGGAAAAAGATCACCTGCTGTGGCAACCCCTAACAGGAGCAGCTGAAAGAAGAAGAAGGTGCAGTGAGAGTAACAACGCTAAAGCAGCTATGGTATTTGGAATAGTTTGGCCATTCTGTGTACCATTATATTGTTACAGGTTAATTACAATCAGATGCCTTAAACTAATAAACAATATGTGGTTAATTTCAGTGTATATGATAAAGCCGCGTCAGGGATGTGGATCTAAAAAAGAATGGGAAACCACACTGGAACAAAAACATTGCTTTAATGCTGGGTGGCGCCATTTTGCAAAACTGAGCAGAGAACTTGCGTTTAGGTTTAGGTTTTATACATTGCGATGTGAGTGTGGAAACGGGAGTACACAACATTTTTGTGTGTACACACTGTTTATATATGAGGCCCCTTGTGTCCCAAGTATATCTCTCTCTCTTATCTTTGGATTCTTCATCCAAAGGTTTAAGCTTTTGTCCTAGTTTAACTCCTGACTCTGTTTTCAAAGTGGCATATTTGTGAACTGTCATCTTTTATACAAATGATTCTCAAAACACACTGCTTGGACACATGCAAATCTTATTTTGCTGAGACAAAATTATGATGTCAGATAGTGAGACTGCAATGCATTATGTTTTCGTAAGTTAGCTTGACATCCGGAAAATCATCAGAGAATTAGAGCAATTATAATTAAAAGATAGATGAAGTGTAGTGTGTCACACACGTGTGCATGGGAAGCAGCTGAAGGGCTTAGGAAATACTGTTTATACATCTGCCCGGGGGGGGCGGGGTGCACTGACGCTCTTTCTGAGTTCTCTGCAGGTCTTACCCGGGAAATCCCACCAGGAGCCGCCATTTCCAGGAAGGACACATCACTTCCGGTTCCGGCCCCAAGAATGAGGTCACTTCCGGTTCCGGCCCCAAGGATGATGTCACTTCCAGTTCCGGCCCAGAGGACGACATCATTTCCGCCCTCTGTGCTATAAAGCTCACTGCCTTTGCTTAGGCAGGCAGTTCTGTTTTGGACTCTGTGGTGTAACAACTGTTTAATTATGCCTCAAAGACTTTTGCAGCCGGGAAACCGAATTAAACGGGTGGCTGCCCCAAACCTTTCTACGTCTCTGGTCTCCTCTTCTTACAAGTGTAACAGCAGAAGACATATGGAAAGGTTTGGGGTTTCAGCATTGGAAAGCTAATTTAATTGCTGTTACAAGGCTAGATTAAATGTCAAAACAAGATTTTGGGTTTTAGTGCACAGAAAAGCATCCTCTTTGAGGGTTGATGTATGAGAGATATTTTAACTTTTTCAGCTGATAGACCTCAGGTATGTCATGATCATTTAGGTCCTCTGACCAGAAGTTACTAGTCGTGCCAAGATCTAGACTTAAGCACAGAGCGGACTGTGCCTTTGCAGTAGCTGCCACTAAGCTTTGGAATAGTCTTCCCTTTTGTTGATGTCAGCAACAACTTTGGTCACTTCTTAATCCAGTCTGAAGATCTATCTTTTTGCCTTAGACTTGTAAACTTACATAAGAATATTGTTTTATTAATTTATTTATATGGTTTGGTGTATTTTTTTATTTATTGGTGTACTTATGGAAACTGTACCTCACATTGGTCAGCTGCTGTTGTTTGAAATGTGTTCTACAAATAAAATTGACTTGTCAAACTGAACAGTAGTACAGTGTATTCTGGAAAAAACATGATGTGTAGTGTTTAGCTTAGTCAGAAAGTACATCTTTTGATTCCCAAGGGAAAATAACCTTGAACTTATGATAATGGTTGTCACATTTCTGTTTTTTGAGAAACTGTAAAATGTTATGACATATTTTTCTAATGGAGATGACAAGTGAGCCAGAAGGAGGAGAGCAACTGCATTTTATAAGACATTTTTTCCAGAAAGCGATCTCTCAAGTCAGTTGAAGCTATTTTTTGTGGCACACTTTCATGGAACTAGCTTGTTTGCTATTTTGCTGACACAAAGTCACACCCTGCGACTTTGTGTCAAGATAATAACTCATCTAATTATCAAGTAACTGGGATGCATCTCAATCTTTCTGAAAGAATACATTCTTATTTTCAAATTTAAACATAGAATTGTTGCCAACATAATTCTGAACAATTACTTCTACGGTTTTATTGAGTTATTATTTATTATTATTATTATTTAACTTCTCAGTATGCAGCAGAATTTCCTACACTTGAATTAGTTGTTCTGTAGACCATTATCTACAATTTTATCTATTAAAGTAACTACGTAAATTAAAATGAGCTTCATTTGACATAATCAAATTGTTCAGCATGTCCTGGATTTTCATTTAATGGTTCAATAAACACTGCAAAAGCTGAGTCACATAGCTAAATCAATTGGTAAAATTTTATGTACTATTTGAATTTTATACAGATGACAGGATAAATCTTAGTGAAGAATTCACCAAACATTCTGATCTAAAGTTTAATGCTACCAACTTTTGGCATGCTGAATGCAAAGGATTTTGCTGCTTGTCTCACAGTTTTGATATTTTCTGTCATTGTTACAGTTCACTCAATCAGTTAAACAGAAATTTATCAAACCACTTTAAAATATTGTTTTCAGAAGGAATTCATGCTCACTAAGTCATGGTAAAGTTATTATGAAATCTTTGCTCCTCTGCTACAGATCTGATTGCAGTGTATGTAGCAGGAGCAAACATGAGATGAGGCACTGACCAGTTGTCCATGAAATTGTGTGTATGTTGCAACAATGAACATGAACATTAGAACAAGTCAAGTTTTGAAAGTCCCTAAGTTCTTCCTGTCTACCACACTACTTTGTAGCTTATTCAAAGCATCTATGGTTCTCCGTCTAAAGAAAAACATCCTAATATTTGTAAAAAATTTACTCTTACCAAGTTTCCAATTGTGTCCCTGTGTTCTTAATTAACTCATTTTAAAATAACAGTCTCGATCCACTGTACTAATTCCCTTCATAATTTTAAAGACTTCAGTCATGTCACCTCTAAATCTTTTTTTGCTTAAACTGAAAAGCCTTAGCTCTTTTAATATTTGTTTTTTTGTCACCAGTGTGTTATAAAGCTTGAGCATAACCTTCTTGGGCTTGTACTCCACATATCGTGCTATATAACCTAACATTCTGTTAGCCTTCTTAATGACTTCTGAACACCGTGTGGAAGATGATAGTGTAGGGTCCATTACAAATTCTTCGCATAAGGTGTAGTCTCGATTTTCAGACCTCCCTTTGTGTATTTAAACCTAACATTTTTACTTTCTTTGTGTAATACTTTACATTTACTAACATTGAATTCATCTGCCACAAATCTGCCCAATCCTTAACAAATTCCAGATTATCTGCCAATCCACTTATTTTGGTATCATCTGCAAACTTAACCAGCTTGTTACTTATATTCCTATCCAAATCATTTATATACGTATATTAAAACTAGCAGCAGCCCTAGCACTGACCCCGTGGAACACCACTCAACATCAGCCAATTCTGATAAGGTTCCTCGCACCATCACCCTCTGCTGTCTGAGCTAATTCTGCACCCATCTACAAACATCACCAAAAGAGCTCCCAAATCTTTTAGTTTGATGCCCAACCTCTCATGTGGCAGCTTATCAAATATTTTCTCAAAGTCCAGATAAATATCATAAGCTTCACTTTGATCATACACTTTTGTTGCTTCCTTAATAGAATTCCAGCATGTTAGTAAAACATGACCTCCTTCTTCTGAAGCCATGCTGACTGTTCAGAAAAACTCTTGTACTTGCCAGGTGCTGCTCAATCTTATCCTTAACTAGCGACTGGGAGACCGATTGAATCAGGCTACAAATTCTACATTTGTGAAATCAATATTTTTTCTGCAAAGAATGATTTGTTTTTTAAGTCCTTGAAATGATTTTGTTATCATGGCACTGATTTGTGCTTAAAATAGACCTTTTCAGCCAATGTAATGAAGAGCTTCCTGTTTAAATGGGGCTGTGAGACGTAAACTCAGCTCTTCGGTGCACCTCATTTGATTTTTTCCGGCAAACAAATTTTCAAAACAAACCGTATTTTACGACTCTAATCAGAGTCGGAGTAATAATTATGTCGTCGTGGTCATTTTAGATTTGAGATTGGCTAAAATTTAAACAATGACCATTGTTAATACCCAGCCATTATTACTCAGTTTGCCAATAGGTCTCAGAAGGACGGATGCCAAAACTGAACTGCCCAAAGATAGATTTCGACGTACCAAGCAAATGGTGATACGTTCTAAATTACTTACGGTTCCGGAGCTGTCGAAGGGTTTAAGTCAGTCGACGATGTTAGTCCTGGAAAGTACGCCCCACCAAACCAGTGTTCCAAAATCTAACTGAACTTACTGTTATCTGCTCGAACCAACACTGACTTACTATACACGGCTGTCCAGCGGCGTCACTGAAGCATTTCAACATTCTTAGCCAATCATGCAATACTGTGTCCGCGTTTGTCACGTTATGTTCTAACTACAGAGGCAGAGTCCCATTGTAGTGTCCCATTGTACACTTGTATTGAGTCGAGGTATTGATGCGAACACCATACATACAGATAGTATCAAATTATATATAAGGATAATTCCTTCCATTAATTTTCATGTGATGCACATTAAGCTTACTGGCCTATAGTTGCTTGTACGTGCCCAGTCACCCGTATTATACAATGGGATATTATTTGCCATTTTTCAGACCTTCAGAATTTCTCCAGTGCACAGTGACTTCTTAAAAATATGTGTCAAAAGTTTATATATGTACTTGCCAACATTCTTAAGACTAGAATTACCAGACCACCTTAAATCACTTCTGACCTCTCCGTCAGCATCTTTTGTCCTTTAAATGTGTTAAAAAGCAGCAAACAGCAAGCAGTCTGCTATCACATCCCCCACCGGCGCACAGCTTTCTCAGCTCAAGTCTGTTTACCTGCGTGTAAGTTGCTTGAAGTTGTATAAGATTCGATCTGGCTCTTATATACAAAGTACAGTGATGGCAGCTTCCGCAACTGTTAATATTTGAATGTGATGATTTTATATAGCACGGAACGGAAATCAGCAGTTCTTAGCATTGCACCACGCAAAGTGTATCAACCGCCTACTGTAACTTGCTTTCTTTTTTCTTTGGTTATAGTCTTGAATAAAAGTGCACTTGTTTTGTTGTACTTGTACATCAACATTTATGTGTTACTTACATAAAAGCCTGATCAAATGTTTTTATTTGTATTTAGTTACTTACTTCCTACAGCCTAAAGTCACAAGTACACTGCAGAGCTTCCTGTGCTTGAGCAACATGGGCATGCTCAAAAAATACACGTGTAATGCCACGAAAAGTGCACACAGATACTTCAGTTCGCAAGCATTGGTACGAGAATGCAGTCACAAGTATAGCGTGTCTTTATGTGAAAACAGCAGTGTCAGATGGGGGGTAGGATCGTGAACGCGACTGAGAGAATGAAACTAAATATATATATATATAAAAAAACGCTAACCTTTACAAGTATACATTTAAAGCGGTTGTTACAGACTGAAATCAAATGTATGTTTTTATTCTAAAATAGTAAGAATACAAGCAGCTCACTTCTCAAAATGGACTCGTCGGGGATCAAACCCGTGAAGTTTTGATTACCAGTCAACAGTTGATACTGTTGTCCCACCAAAGCAGCCGTAGTAAATGCGTGTCAATGTTGCACCCTAACGCATGTTGTTTTTCTGCAGCTATATTTTTGAACAAAAGCGCACTTGTTCTGTTATATTTGTACCTTTTGTGAAAGTGTTTCTTTGTTATTTGGAATTCAGGCTTCACACATTATAAACTTCATGTCAACATTTTGTCAATTATTACTAAAACATGAAAAACATTTCTTTTTTAATGATGTGTTTACACGGAACAGACATGAAATGCATGTGTTTAAATAACAATATAGTAATTATAAAAGGTTTTTGCTTGACTTCTCACTCTATACAACTCCTAGCAACTGACACGCAGGTAAACAGACTTGCGTTGAGAAAACTGTGCGCCGGTGGGGGATGTGATAGCAGACTGCTTGCTGTATGCTGCTTATCAACATATTTAAAGGACAAAAGACACTGAGGAGAGGTGAGAAGTGATTTAAGGAGGGACGGATCTACGAGTTTTTTCGTAGGCTCTGGTAATTCTAGTGTTAAGAACTTGAAGGTAAATATTATCTGGTCCTGGGGCCTCATGTATAAACGGTGCGTATGCACAGAAATGTTGCGTAAGAACTTTTCCACGTTCAAATCGCGATGTATAAAACCTACACTTGGCATAAAGCCACGCACTTTTCCACGGTACCTCATGCTTTGTCGTACGCAAGTTCTTTTGCAAACTGGCGGCACCCAGCGTCAAAGCAATGGTACTGTTCTTGTGTGATTACTCATTATTTTCATGACGCGGCTTTATAAATACACAGAAACTAACCGCATATTGTTTATTAGTGTAATGCATCTGATTGTAATTAACTCGTAACAATATAATGGTCCAGGGAACAGCCATAGTATTCCAAATACCATAACTGCTTTAGCGTTGTTACTCTCACTTCTCCTTCTTCTTCTTCTTCTTCTTCTTTCAGCTCCTCCCGTTAGGAGTTGCCACAGCGGATCATCTTTTTCCATATTACTCTCACTGCACCACTCGGAGTATTTATATCACTGTATCTGAGTGTGAATCACAGCAGCAGCTGATCGGAAAGAGAATTATCGGTATACAGCTTTAAGGACACGCTGTCTCAGCCACTGCAAAACGTTTTAAAGCCTTTCCTGTACAGACCTCGCGGTTCAGAAACAGTTTAATCCCAAGAACTTTAAATGCAGTCAATCAATTGCTCCTTGTAGAACGGTTTGTACTTATAAGTACAATCACCCCACTGTAAACTTGCACTACAGTTATAATATCTCACAACCTGGGCCACTTTATAAAGCGCGTATTTACATATGATGACGATATCATTTTTAAGGTGAAATGCAGCAAAATATGTTTGTTAAATTATACACATAAAACTTTAACTTCATTTAAATAATCTATATTCTTCACTGGGAGTGTCGTGAAGGATAGAATAATTAAACATGTACTACGAAGATATTTCAATGTTCTTTAAACGTTTTGAAGAATCGGCTAAGCTTACAGATGGCTTAACGTCTATTACAGAGCTGATTGTATGGCGATAGGTTACTTGGGAAAGAAAAGCAAGGACTCTTGGGCGCGCAATATATATTGAATATAAAACAGAAAGAGAAATAACAACACAGCTAAAAACGCAGCGACAAATTTCGACAAAAGATAAATGCTTGTCATGAGCACGAGGCTGCTATGCAGTGTCCGCAACGGACGTGGCCATCCACCGTGATAAGCTACCTTACTGACATTGGCGGCGAAGGAGCCACCGATTCTTCCTCTGCCCAGTGCCACCACAAGCCTAGAGCCGCCCCTGAGTACTGCTGCAATAAATTATTTCATCAAAGTGAAACACATGTTTAATAATGTGCTTTAACTCCTATCATCATGAAAATTACATCACGTATACATCTCAGTATTTTAGTTATTCAGAGAGCTGTAATATCACGAATGTAATGGACTCTGTGTCCAGTTGGAGGAAGAGAGCCAGTTTAAGAAGCAAGTAGTGATTCACACACATAGAGCACATAGAAGATCAAATACAAACAAAGCATTTAACGTGCTACTTTAATTACGATGTGATTTGAGAAACTGGTTAATTAAACGATTTTAAGATGAAGTTTATAATGTTCTACTAAATGACAAAATAAACTACGAGATTAAAGTGGAAATGTCGAGATTGAAGTTGACATTTCGTGCTTTTTCCCCACCGTGTGCCTTTTTTCTCTGTACCCTAATAAACTTTCATATGACACTCAGACAGTGGGCTTACAACTCTATTTTTCACGGCAACTTTGATATGTGACTTCTTTTTTATTTCCGGCACTGTGCGATTTTGTGAATGTGAGCTTTCAAGTTTCTCCAACACGCTATGTCACTCGATCAACTTCCTTTTGTTGATTATACCACGGTTTATTTGAACAAATAGTATGTTTTTCCTTTGCCTCCACTTGGTATTCCCTGAAATTCTTATATTTTCCCCGTGCTTTTCCCATTGTCTTGTGCATATTCAAATAGGCATAATTCTGGGAGGATTTGGGCGTTACATAATGCGCGTGCATGAGCGTTAGTTTTCACGCTGGTCGGGATTTATGTAACGGAAGAACGTGGAAGTTGGAGTACGCACAGATTCCTGCATCTGGATTTTTCTGTGCGTAAACACATTTCGGTTTTTGTGCTTACGCCATGTTATAGTGCGAGTTCTACGCACGGCATTATACATGAGGCCCCTGGTGATTTGTTTGATTTCAGCCTATTTAATGTGAGTAGTACTTCTTCCTCTACAATTAGCAAATAAGTCAGTACCTCCTTAGTAGTCCCATTAAAAGTTGGGAGGTTATCTACTTCCACACTTGTGAAGACCTCAGAAAAATTCTTATTTAGAGTATCCGCTATTTCACTGTGTGTATGTTTAATTCCCCTTTACTATTTCTGATGCACTTCTCCTCCTTCTTGACTGATCTTTTACTATTAAAATGCTGAAAGAGTCTCTTTGGGTCATCTTTCACCTTATCTGCTATATTCCTCTCCAACTGTCTGGCTTCCCTAATATGCTTTTTAATGACTGCCCTAATGTTCCCATATGCCCTACAATTCACTTTGTAAGTTTTTAGTCTTATACGCCTTATTAAGCTGTTTTTTTTTCTTTACAGCTTCTTTTCAACTCTTTATTAACCCACTGGAGAGTTTTTTTTATTTATAGGTATTTTTAGGTATGTACCTGTGCTGCATTACATGTAAAACATTTTTGAACCCGTTCGACTGCTCCTCAACTGTCTCCATACTTAAAAGCTTATCACCGTCTATCCTCCTTAGACATTTCTCAAAATTTCTAAAAATTTGCTGTATCAAAGTTAAACTTAACAGTTTTTGTCTTTGCATCCGCACTCTTACAAAACACTGAGAACTGTATTAAATTATGGTCACTTGACCCTAATGGTTCAATCACATCTAGGCCCTCAATGCTATCCTGATTATTACAAACTACTAAAACTAGACAGGCTTCACCCTGCATTGGTGCTTTAACATACTGTGCTAAAAAACAGTCACTGATTACTTCCAAAAACTCCTGCTGTTGTGGTATGCTATTTGCAAGGTTATCCCAGTTAATATTCAGATAGTTAAAGTTCCCTGTGACTATAATATCCCCCTGTAAGTTTGCAGTTTTAACATTAATAAAAACATGTGCATTGAAATTACAGTCTGCATTGGGCCGTCTATCACACACTCCTAAATGTTTCCAGGCGAAGCCACATGTCCTCACTAAGATGGGCACATCATCCAGCTAAAGAGGACTTGTATTTAAATTCTGTTTGACATAAAATGCAATCCCACCTCCTTTTCTTTTCTGTCTATCCTGCCTAAAAATGTGTATCTCTATGTGTACCTCTATGTCACACTCATCCCCATCATTGTTATTTAGCTAGGTTTTGGTTATAATATTATAATTATGCTCCTCTTCATACAACTCTGAGTTGTTTTATTTTTGATACAAATAGCATTAAGGCAAGCTATTTTTAATGTGTTACTCCTTTTACGTTTTACGTTTACATTTAAATGTCAGGTTAGAATTTACATTACTATGCATTTTTATTTTTACACCATTGCCTGTTCCTTCATGTATAGTTCAAAACCTGCCCTGTCCTAAATACCCTGCACTCCCATTCACTAGATTAAACACATTGGTGCCCCTCTGATTCAGATGTAACTGGTCTGTTCCAAAAGGAGTTCCAATGCCCCATAAACCTATAGCCTTCTATACTGCACCAAGATTTGAGCCACGTGTTAAGCATTCTAATCTCCTCAATTTACCTGTACCAGCACAGCAGAGGCAGAACTTCATAGAAGACTACTTTCTCATTTCTGCTCCACAGCCTGGCAACTAACTCTTTGAATTTAGATTGCAGAACTGACAGTCTACCCTTATACAGTATATGTCATTTGTTACAACATGGACAATGACAACTCTTCCAGGGAGTTCTCTTATCAGTGAACCATGAAGGCAACACACCCAGTGAGACTCTCTTCTGCTTCAATCCCACTAATGACTGAGTCCCCAACTATCACTACCTCTCTTTCTGGGAAATTGTTTTGAGGTGGCTGTTGGGGTTCCTCATCCCTGCCTACTTTCACCAGAGACACCATCCAGCTCCTCAAGGACCTGAGATTGATTTGACACTTCCAATTCTGGGGGTTGATGCGTCAGACAATGTGCACCCTTTACCTTACGCCTTGTGATTGTGACCCTTCAATCTCTACTTGTCTAGTCTGGAATCTTCTCTTGCACAACCTCAGGGGTACATATGCTCTCTCTCAAAGACTCCTGGATCAGGTCCACCAATTCTGTACTACAACTCAGGCTAGCCAATTCCTTCTCCAGTTCAGTGACCCCAAACTCAATGTGCTGGATCACCTGGTATTTCCTACAGATATAGCCCTCACAGAAGTCTAACTCCTCTACTCCATCATCTAAAAAGTACAACATCTTGCACGGGCCTCATTGTTACCATTTGAATTAGGATTACTAAAACTTTGTTTTAATTATAATTAATTTATTTAAATTAAATTGTAAAACTAAAAAAAAATAAGCAAAGGAAATTAGATTATAGAACTGCTATGGCTATTTTACACCTTCTGGTCCCCTAAGCTCCCGTAATCTTCTTCCTCTGAACTCCCTGATGTTTGTTCTTCTGTGAGGTTAACTTAACTGTTCTCTGTCTGTTCTCCTAACTTACCGCTCTTTTTATTTCTTGCTTAAAAGACTTCCACTTACACCATTTGTACTCCTTTGTATTAATCAACCCTCCTTAACTGCTCCACTCCCTGACTGCTAAGAACTGTTCAATCTAAAAAAATGAGATGAGGCAAGGACCAGTTGTCCATGACCATATCAGCAGCATTTACTGTAGTATGCAACACTGCCATACTGCAATATATCCCCCCACAATGTCCTCTTGTCCCCTATAAAACTCTAAAAATTGTCATATTCTGTTGCTGCACCCATTATGTGCATTTTACCAACAACACACGAGGCAGTTGGTATGTTAGATGACATTTACATTCCATCATCCTAAACTATCATCTTTCTGAACCAACATAATCAAAATTCAAAACCTCATTAAGGTGTGTTTCATCCCAGCAGTATGAGAAACAAGAAAAGAACCAGTCCTGGATGGAGTACAAGCACAATACATCACAAGGCACACTCACATGTACACATATCAAACCCATTTTTGAGTTATCAGCTAACATTCATTGACATCTTTTTGGATGCACCCTGAGGGAAAAAATGTAGGGATAGGAAGAGTATACAGGTCACGAATGAGCCAGGATTCTAACCAAGGTTTCTGGAGCTGTGAGGTAATAGCATTTACCAGTGCACAACTACGACCCCAGTAGTGAAATATTGCATTGCATCAGTGTCAGACAGAAGTCTCCAGGGCTCTGAAATTTTAGCTCCCAGCTACAGTACCTATACAAAGTATTCAACCTATACCCATAGAAGTTTTCACATTTTATTATTGTTCTATAACATTGGATAAAAGGTGATTTAATTTGGCTTTTTTGACACTGATTGACAGAAAGAGTCTTTAATGTCACAGTGAAAACAAATCTCTACAAAGGAGTCTTAAATTCATTGCAAAAATATAAAACAAAAATAATCAATTGTATGAATATTCACCCCGCTCAAGTGAGAATTTAGTAGACACACCTCTAGCAACTATGGAAGCCTTGAGTCTGTGTGCACAGTTCTTTATCACTGTACAATGTATTTTTTTCTCCATTCTTCTTTGCTCTGTGAGGTTGCATGGAGATCATGAGTGAAGAGCTTTTTTCAAGTCCAGCCACAAACTCACAGTTGGATTGAGATCTGGGCCTTATGTATAAACAGTGTATATGCACAAAAATGTTGCATACGTCCGTTTCCACGTTCACTTCAAGATGTATAAAAACTAAACTTGGCATAAAGCCACGTACATTTTCATGGCAGCTCTACCCCATGCATACGTACATTTCTGCTCAGTTTTGCAAACTGGTGGCACCCAGCATGAAATCAGTGCTACTGTTTCTGTGTGGTCTCCTTCGCTCTTTTAGATTTAAATCCCAGGACACCGGCTCTATTAATTACACCGAAATTAACTGCATATCATTTATAAATTTAAGGCACCTGATTGTAATCACTCTGTAATAATAAAATGGTGCACAGAATGGCCAGACTATTCCAACTACAATGGCTGCTTTAGCATTGTTAGAGGATATTGCAAATGGAAGAATTAGAAGAGAATGCACATTCAAAGATCATACTTAGTTCTTGGCACATGATGATTACTGGCTTCTAAGTCGGTTTAGATTTCCAAGAGCTATCCTCTTGGAGCTGTGTGCTGAACTGGGGCTGGCTTTGCAAAGGCAAACGGTGAGGAGTTGTGCTCTACTTGTTCCTTTGCAAAGTCTGTCCACTCCACACAGGAACTTTTCATCATTGACTGGCTGACCAATCAGGTATTTTTCAGTCGTACCATGCCAAGTGTATAGGATGGTATTATCAACTTGTCAAGCAGATATATAAGATTTATGTATACTGTGGTTGAACAGGCAAACACCAAAGCTCAATTTGAAGCAATGTCTAGTTTTCATAATGAAATCGGAGTGGTCAACTGCACACACATTCCTAGAAAGGCACCTTCACAAAATTAATATGTTTATGTAAATAGAAAGAATTTTCACTCTATTAATATGCAAATCATTTGTGATGCGAAATTGTGCCTCAATAATGTTGTTGTGAGATGACCTGGCTCAGCTCATGATTCATTCATTCTCAGAAATTGTAGTGGGGGGAACAAACTTGAAAATGGCGCTAGAACATACTATAGGGCTGTTGGGGCTGCCTGGATAAGACTAGTAAAGTGCTGCTCTATAGTCCACAGAAATTGTGTCACATTGTGGCACATAATCATGGCTTACCTGTACCTGAAGAGATGTGGTATGATGAACCTGACCCTTAACCAGCAAATGATCAGCCACATCGGACAGCGTTACAACTTTGACTGAATGTAATCAACAGAATGTTAAAACAGGTAAGCAGATACATCATTTATATTTTAATCAATTCATTTAATTTGTGGTCAATATCATACAGTACTGCCTTTATATTTCATAATTCATTGGCTACATCCACTAATGCATTTTGTGATTCCAAAACAGCATCCGCCAGCACACGGCCAGCAGATTGCCCAGTGCTTTCCGAGGCAAGGGTGTGGGAGCAACCAGCGCCCAAAGATGTGGTCAGCATATCAGCAGCACCATCATCGCCTGGATCCACGTCCTCGGCATGATGGTTAGCTTTTGTAATATTGTCTGGAACTGAATAAACAGTAATTAATACTGCCCCTGCTGCCTGATCGTTTGTCTTATTACACATTCAAATTATTTATATAAGTATGGATAATGGTAAGTAAAAAAGAAATTACAACTCACCGTCACTTGTGGTGATGTCAGAATCTCCCTCCTCCTCTGGTAAAATGCCGGTAACAAATGTGTTGCCAATAATTGCAGCAACTCGCTGCTTGAACAGCGTGAGCCCTGGGAATTCACTACTTCCTCCAGTGGTGTTGACATTCAGACAGTGGGCTGAGACTCTGCTTTTCACTCCAACTTTGATGTTTGACCACTTCTTGTTTATTTCGGGACATTGCGATTTTCTGATCCTGAACTTTTGAGTGCATCCACCATGCTAAGCCACCAAATAGTACATTTTTCCTTGCCTCTACTTCACTTAGTAGGACCTTCATTTCACATTTGCTGAAGCTTTTTTCCCCCATCATTTTGCCACTGTCTTTTCACAAAATGGTGAATGTAAAAGGCTATTTATATTGATTTGCTTATTTAAAGAGGCGTAATTCTGGGAGGAGTCGGAGTTGGGCGGCAGGCACGTGCACATGTGTTATATTTCACACAGTCCAGGATTTATGGAGCAGAACAGTGTGGAAGTTGGCGTATGCACAGATTTATGCATCTGGGTTTTTTTGTGCGTACGCACATTTCAACTTTTGTCCTAACACCATGTTTTAGTGTGAATTAAATTTCAAAATGGCCCTGTGTGGATGTTTGCATAAATATGCCCTGCAATGATATGGTGTACCATCCAGGGTTGGTTTCTGCCTTGCAAGCAGTGTGCCCAATGCTCCATGCTTCGGTGATCTTGAATTTGATTACACCAACATAGGAATGACATATTATATTACCATTCAAAGTGAAGACCATAAAATCACTGTTTCCAAACTAAGCAAGTATATGATTAAAATTATAAGATTTATATAGTTTTACAACTATATGAACATCACCAAGTAGCTGTTGGGTCATATATCCAGGGACCTGGAAACAGGTATATTTTTACAATACTTCTCACATAAACAGGCTAGTTATCAATTGGAAAATTGACAGAAACTAAAAAAACATTCTGTTTACTTTAGCAAGCATATCATTTCACTTGATCTATGACTAGGAACAGTGCTGGCACGAAAGCTGAATTGCTTTAATTTGCTTAAATACATTCTGTAAAATTGTAGGCTTTCTGTCAGTTCATTATCAAAAATGTTAGCCTACCCCTACTGAAATATATTAAACATTTTATACAATGAATGTGATTTAAATTGCAAAATAAAAAAGTTATTTTTTTATTTGATTAAATCCAGTATATGATGTAGCAACACATTTCTGATTCTTACATTCTGATTCTTACATTCAAAGCTAAAAAAATGGAAAAAGTAAGCTCTATTCTATACCAAAGAAACTTTACTACTTTCTACTTTAAAAACACTATAGATTTGTTTAAAGCATTGCATAATTGACATGGTGACTCAAGCACAATAGTGCCAGAGGGCAATGCGGATGATGTTAGAGCTCTATTAATTAGATTAACCAAAACATTTCAAGTGTAATTACTTTTACATCCATATGGAAAAAGATTCTTAATTTAATAATGTTCCATGGTACCGATGCAAAGTCATTGTGAGCTGCACAATCATTATTGCATGCTGCCTGTGGTAATTGAAATTATATTGTGCATTTGTTTTAATGCGTTATAATTTTAATTGTGTGCCCATCTCTTAGCATTTGCTTTTCCTAATAACATAATGGACTTAAATTAATTCAACTGTTTAAAAATGTAAAATGTATCATTATAGAACTTTGCATTTCTCTTTAAAGTAATTGCATATCCTTAGCTGGATTGATCTCTATGACATTACAGAGCAAACATCTGAAATCTCCTGTAAATAATTTTTGTTTGTTGTATTTGAGTTGTTTTCTCCTTTTTAGTGATATCATATCATCATCATAACTGATGTTGTGTCAGAGATTACCTCTTCCACTTTTTCTTCAATTATTCTCACTTAGTGTCTTCATGTTAGTTCTTAATTTTAGTAGTGTTAAGCAACTTGCTTGCATCCTTGGTCTCTTTTCTGTTATCCCGTCTAGTGAAGCATGTCAAAGCCATCTTTCTCCTCTATGATTGTGTTACTGCATTCCCTTCCTTCAGTCAAGAAAGATATATAGGAGCTTTCTTTTCTACCATTTGTGACATACATATATAATAACAAGTATATTTCTACACTGAAAAGGAAAAAAGGTTAAAAATATAACATTTGAGCTATATAGCCTTCATCAGGTGTACAGTTGAAAAGGAAAGAGCAGGTAACAGATAAAGGAAGAGAAGGAAGGAAAAAAGCCAGGGCAGCTGAAAGGAGAAAATATGAGAGTAAGTGAGGAAAAGCTGCCATTAGATACATTAGATTAAAAAGTTAGTCATTTATTAGGACCTGCAGAAATATGTGATCCCAGGAAGAAAATGAGCTTAGCATCTTCTGTTTTTCTTTGGTAAAGTGTCCTTTAAACCTTGTGAAAGAAAACAAACAGAGACATCAGTGTGGCTGAGATCAAGGGATGTGAAGTGATCTACAATTGACTTTGTAAGGTCTTTGATTTTAATGGCTCAGATGTTCTGCTAAGTACATTCTGTGTTTCACCTGTGTAAATGGTCAGACACTACCTACAAGAAATGTGGTAAATAAGAGTTTTAGACTGGCAAGAAGCACATTGATTAATATTAAATTGACCAGAGGGACCAGCTACAATGGTATTGGTTGACATATTTAGAAGTGATACAGCGGTTCCTGTTATAGCTCAAATTGTCTGATGAGGAATAGGACTCTCCTCTGAGCTGCAGACGAGAAATTTGTTTAGGTTAAGGTGTTAACAGAAGGATATCAAGGGAGGGTTTGCAAAAAAGGTTTCTGTGGAATGATCAGTTTAAAAAATTGAGAAATTTTATTTAAAGGCCTGTGGGAGAGATATAGGGTTCAATATAGGATTGCTCTTAGAATGGATGTTGCAAGGTCTACTGCTGCCTTGATTGAGGGCTCTGTCCACAGTCTTAGATTGTAGTTTAAATAATATTCCTAGCAAATCTTGCATGCTTGTATTAAATGATTATTTGCGTAGTGATATTTGCTTGAGTCAGTCTGTCCTTTATTGTGTGATAGATGCACATGTCCATTCACTCATTTGAACCACTGAATCTGCCAAATGCGCTGGGAGCAAAGTGAGGAGAAACCCTAGATATGTGGTAGAGTATGGTGCATACCCATGCACAAATATATATTTACTCCAACTAATGCCAAGTTGCATTCACCAATTAACCTACCCTGCATATCTATTTATACTAATATACTGCGAAGCACTATCCTTGAAACTAGAGATTTCTAAATTTGATTCCTAAGGTCACTTTAAAATTTACATAATTTAGTTTAGCCAAACACCTAAGACTGTTATTATGAAATCCTTTCCAGCCTGAACTGAATGTATTCAGTTTCATCTTTTTGATTGTGATGAGAAGCAAAATGACACATTTTATTGGCTAACTAAAAAGATTAGAATATGCAGGCTTTTGAGCAACTCAGGACCCTTTTTCAGAAACACCTCTTTTCTGTAAACAATCTCATTATTGTTATGGATCAGGCCTATAATGGAGGTGAAACCAGCAAATTTAATGATGGGGCTGGAACTTTGTCTGGCCACACAGTCAGGAGAACAATGAGTGCAAAAACCTGACTTATTTCCAATGCGATTCGATGTTGTATAACAATAAAATGGTAAAACTAATATGTGAGTGAATACTTTTTATAGGCATTATATGTGGGCATTTGTCACAGGACAAAAGGAAACACAGAAAAAACATAGTACCAAGTTAAGATGATATTATTCATTCATTCTCCTACTTCAGGATTGCAGGGAACCAGAACATATTCTGGCAGCAGAGGATGCAAGGTTGAAATTGGGCAACAACCACTTCGGGCTACGTACACTCCAGCACACACACTCACTTATGCTGGGACAGTTTAGAGCAGTGGTTCTTAAACGTTTATACTCACGACTCAATTTTGGTTTTGTGGCCCGTAATTGTTGCAGAACAGCAGCCGATTATCATCCCATTCTCCCTTCGATCAGTGCCCAGGGGATGGGTACCACTTGGAGAATCTCCACAATCATCGTCCAATGGGTTTGTTTCAGCCATGCACACAGCAAACCATCGCAAGACTTTCCATAAATGGGATGCTAAAAGGGAGCCTGCTGTGTGCTAAGTAAAGGGTAATTCAGAGGCATGTAGGAACAGTTTGCTTTCCTTTTGACTTATCTAAGGCCCAGTGTGGACTGCTGTGGGGGGTGACAAATGACATGAGAAACAGGCCATTGTGTATATTTTGATGTGAACAGAATATATTTTTATTTGGAATCTTCAGCCGGTACCATCTATCTCAAACATATACAGTACCATATCATCTGCATATAATGATATTTTCTGTTCAAGTCCTTCTCTGAAAATCCCCTTTATCTCTGATGTGTTTCGAAAGTAAACAGCAAATAGCTCAATAGTGATTGCAAACAGCAATGGTGATAGGGGACATCTTTGTCAAGTACCACATTATACTTTGAAGTAATCTGAACTAATGTTGTTAATACACACTGTAGTTTGATCTACACATACTATATATGTTTGGGCCAAACCCAAATTTGTGCAATGTGGTAAATAGGTTGCCCCATTCAAACATATGAAATGTGTTTTCTAGGATGTTACTTTTAATGGGTGAATATATTACATAAACAAATGCTGTAGATTAGAAGCTAAATGTCTACCTTTAATCGGGTGTGATCTTGTGATATTACAGAAGGAAGCACTTTCTCAATCCTTCTAGTCAGAAATTTGGAGAGTATCTTAACAACATTATTCAGGAGTGAGGTTGGTCTGTATGATGCACATTGTAGTAAGTCATTATATTTATTAGGAAAGATGGTAATTAATGCTTGGCAAAAAGTCTGAGGTAGTATTTTGATGTCTCAACCTTATTTTTTTTTTTAGAAAATCCACTGGATAGCCATCAGGGCCTGCTAGTTTTCCACCTTGAAGTGAGTTTATAGCATATAGTAATTCTGAGTGTCAGAGGTTTATGCAGTTCCACTCCTCATCTAGTAATTACTGTTATTGCATTACAGACTTCTTTCTTGTGGGTGCATTGGGCTAAGATCTTATTGGCCTTCTCTAATAATAATGATGTCCCGATTTAAGATGAGCTGTTCCGATTCTTTATTTGTTAAGAGGTTAATTTCTTACTGCAAAACCTGTCTTTTCCTATAAAGTGCTTCATTTAACTTAACTCATTAACTTGGACGCCTTCTTAGTTTCCAATTTATTTTTCTGAGAAAGATATGAAATAATCTGTCCTCTGAAAAATGCTTTCAGAGTTTGTGAGGATGCATTTGTCTCAAGAAAATAATCAGTTTGCTTGGATATGAATTCTGCACGGTTCTCATCAGCTAATGATGGGGGTTAAGATGCCAGCTATGAGATGAGTGTGTAGGGTATAGCGATTTAAGCTCCATTATCAGAGGGGCGTGGTCAGAGATAACAATAGCTTCATACTTACAAGATTTGATAATGGGCAAAAAATGATTGTCTATGAAGATATAATCATTTCTTGAGTAACATTGATGTATGGTGAGAAGAAGGAATATGCTCTTAGGGTAGGATTTAAAAACTTCCATGTGTCTGATGTTATGATCCATTACAAACTGTAATTATTTTTGCAGTATTAGATGTTATCGCCACCGTAGCTGAAGACCTATACAGACTTGGATTTAAAACACAATTAAAACCTCCAGCCATTATAATTTTAAGAGTGTGCACATTAAGAATAGATGCAAATACATTTTGGATGAAATATCTGTCATCTATGCTAGGTGCATAGATATTTATCAGAAAATATAGTATTAAATAAATTGCCCATCACCACGACATATTGCTGTTCAGGATCAAATATTATGTCTGACACTACAAATGGGATAGTTCAGTATATTAAGATTTCCACGTCCCTAGTTGTTTTTGTATAGCTGGAGTGAAATATTTGGTCAATCCACTCTCTTTACAATTGAATTTGGTCCTTACTTATTAAGTGAGTCTCTTGTAAAAATACTATCTTGGCATTTAGACCTGTTAGGTGAGATAATACTTTTTCTTTAATTCCTGATTGAGACCTTTGACATTCCAGCACTGTTCGGTCATAGAGACATTGCCTCTGAACTTTTGTTGACATTTTGTAGTCTTAAGTTAAGGAAGTACATTATTGCATATGATAACGTTTACCTAGATTTCATATTATTGCCAGGTTTTATGGCTTTGGAGTCTATTGTTATGTTGACATATACAGTTATTGGGGTAGAAAGGATAAATAACAAATAGCATCTCTCCAATCCGTACCCCACTTCCCCACCTGCCTCATTTTGTCTCCCCAAGAGAGCTCGTCCAGAACAAAACAAACCCCCCAGCAGTGGTGCAGAAAAGGTTAAAATTGAGATATTTTATGAAAGTACAGTGATATTAAACAGTTCCCATGAATATAGAGATAACATATGATATTACATTCCTGGTACAATAAAACAATGGTATGATGTGGAAAAAAACACACACAAACACAGTATAAGTATCTAGTTACCTTGTGGTTGCCAAAACGTACATATATTTAATGAAAGAAATTTCAATATAATAACTGAAGATTACAAAAAAGAAAAAAGGTGGCCCTTTAAGGAAATAGAATATATAGTTACAGCAAATGTTGCATTACAAAATACCAAGTTGCAAGCAGAGTATGATTCATGATCATGTTTCAAAAAGATGTCGGGTTCAGTCTTGTTATCTCTTCTTCTGCTTCATCTGGGGCCTCATGTATAAATGGTACATACGCATAGAAATGTTGCGTAGGAACATTTCCACGTTCAAATCGCAATGTTTAAAACCTACACTTGGCGTAAAGCCACGCACATTTCCACGGTACCTCATACCCTGTTGTACACAAGTTCTCCGCTCGGCTTTGCAGACTGGCGGCACCCAGCGTCAAAGCAGTGCCACTGTTCCTGTGTGGTTATACTTTCTTTTCCTGATGCGACTTTATAAATACACTGAAATTAACCCCATATTGTTCATTAGTGTAATGCATCTGATTGTAATTAACCTGTAACAATATAATGGACCAGGTAATAGCCATAGTATTCTAAATACCTTAACTGCTTTAACGTTGTTACTCACTGCACCTTCTTCTTCTTCTTTCAGCTGCTCCTGTGTGGGGTTACCCACAGCGGATAATCTTTTTCCATATTACTCTCACTGCACCACAGTATCACAGCAGCAGCTGATTGGAAAGAGAATTATCGGTACACAGCATCAAGCAAACGCTGCCTCAGCCATGGCAAAATGTTTCAAAGCCTTTCCTGTACGGACCTCGCGGTTCAGAAACAGTTTCATCCCAAGAACTATAAACGCACTCAATCAATTGCTCCTTGTAGAACTGTTTGTACTTATAAATACAATTACCCCACTGTAAACTAGCACTACAGTTATAATATTGCATAACCTGCACCACTTTATAAAGCGTGTATTTATATATGATGA
This sequence comes from Polypterus senegalus, assembly GCF_016835505.1. Taxonomy (NCBI): domain Eukaryota; kingdom Metazoa; phylum Chordata; class Cladistia; order Polypteriformes; family Polypteridae; genus Polypterus; species Polypterus senegalus. Next base: position 288,698,005 of record NC_053154.1, read on the forward strand.
CGATATCATTTTTAAGATGAAATGCAGCAAAATATGTTTATTATATTATACAGATAAAACTTTAACTTCATTTATATAATCTGTATTGTTAATAATTAAACATGTGAGGGCACAGTGCCGCAGCACTAGCAAGTTCACGTATTGTTCCTGCCTCGCGCTGTATATTTGCTGAGGCTGGCTTAACACTGGAATGATAGAAGGATAGAATAATTAAACACGTACTATGAAGATATTTCCTTAAAAGTTTTGAAGAATCGTTGTTGTAAGCTTACAGATGGCTTAACGTCCATTACAGAGCTGATTGTGTGGCGATCGGTTACTTGGAGAAAGAAAAGCAAAGACTGCAGGGGCGGCCACGCCAATATATATTGCATATAAAACAAAGAGAAAATAACGACACAGCTAAAAACGCAGCGGCAAATTTCGACAAAAGTTAAACGCTTGTGTCATGAGCACGAGGCGGCTATGCAGTGTCCGCAACGGACGTGGCCATCCACCGTACATAAGATACCATATTGACATTGGCGGGCGAAGGGGCCACCGGTTCTTTCTCTGCCAAGGGCCGCCACAAGCCTAGAACCGCCCCTGAGTACTGCTGGAATAAATAATTTCATCGAAGGTCGCACACAATCACTGCGCCATGAAACCCATGTTTAATAACATGCTTTAACTCCTATCATCATGAAAATGATATCACGTATATATCTCAGTATTTTAGTATTTTATTTTTAGAACTGTAATATCACAAATGTAATGGATTCTGTGTCCAGTCGGAGGAAGAGAGCCGGTTTAAGATGCAAGTAGTGATTCACACACATAGAGCACATAGAAGATCACATACAAAACAAAGCATTTAACGTGCTACTTTAATTAACCAGTTTCTCAAATCACATCATAATTAAACGATTTTAAGATGAAGTTTATGATGCTCTACTTTAATGACAAAATAAACTACATGATTAAAGTGGAAATTTCGAGATTGAAGTTGACATTTCATGCTTTTTCCCCACTGTGTGCCTTTTTTTTCTCTGTACCCTAATAAGCTTTCATATGACACTCAGACAGTGGGCTACAACTTGCCTTTTCACGCGACTTTGATATGTGACTTTTTATTTCCAGCACTGTGCTACTTTGTGAACGTGAGCTTTCAAGTTTTTCCAACACGCTATGTCACTCGATCAGCTTCCTTTTGTTGATTATACCACGGTTTAAATAAACAAATAGTATGTTTTTCCTTTGGCTCCACTTGGTATTCGCTGAAATTCTTATATAAATGACAACAGAGAAGTGAAAAATTGTTATAGTTTTACAACCCCATAAATATATTTAGCATCGTCCATAAGACAAGAACATTAACCTTTATTTTACTGTACCTTTGTTTTTATGATGGCATTCTCCACTTTGAGGGTGCCAGGGACAAGAACACTAAGTAGATGACATAAGGCATTAGAAAATACCACAGGAAGACTACAAATGATAAATTATGCATTACCATAAAGAAATATGACAATATAAGTCCATTAATATAAAGATTAAGATAAGGTCAGTTGGTAACAGAGAAGATGAAAACATACACTCCAGTCAAGGACATTCCTGGAGAAAATATTAACTCAGGGTGGAGGGTCCATATTTGGGTATAAAAGACAAAATCAGACACAGCAACACTTCTGAGGACCTTGGCCACTGGTGATTCACTCCTAAAATTTGAAATTTTATATAAGCTTATGCTGAGTATTCCAATAATTCCTTTGGAATTTAGAACACTCAGTTTCTGTGGTGCCTTTCCAATTGGCATTAACAACAGCTTGACTGTATAGCACTGCTATTAAGTGCTGCAGCAGGATGCCAAGAAGAGAAAAGAAACAGAGAAGTGTCAGTAACAGTTTATAATTATTGTCATTAATAATTACATTTTATGCAAATGACTAACAGTGATGGAAAACAACAGCTAATCAGACTAAAGTAGTGAGTCATCAGCCTCGATTTACATACTGACACAAAAAGGTTTACAAGCAGTCAAATCATTCCACCATTTTGGATTGCAGCAGTGATAAGCTCAGCTTCTCTCTGTTGAATCACAAGATTGTAATGTACAGTCAACCCTCGTTTATCGCGGTTAATCCGGTCCAGACTCTGCCGCAATAAATGAATTTCCGCGAAGTAGGATTCTTTATTTATAAATCAAATATTTTCACAGTTAGAGCATAGAAAACCTGTTTACAACCTTCTAAATACATTTTCTAACATTATTAGAGCCCTCTAGACATGAAATAACACCCTTTAGTCAAATGTTTAAACTGTGATCCATAACAAGACAGAGATGACAGTTTTGTCTCACAATTAAAAGAATGCAAACATATCTTCCTCTTCAAAGCAGTGCGCGTCAGGAGCAGAGAATGTCAGAGAGAGAGAGGGGGTGAGCGAGAAAAGCAAACAATCAAAAATCAATAGGGCTGTTTGGTATATGGTTGGTTTAAGTATGCGAGGCACCGCCGGACAAAGCAGCTACAAGGAAGGCAGCAATGTGAAGGTAGTCTTTCAGCATTTTTTGGAAGAGCGTCCATATCCTTTAGTCAAACAGCCTCTGTGTAAACAGCCCCTCTGCTCACACCCCCTCCGTCAGGAGCAGAGAATGTCAGAGAGAGAGAAAGAGAGACAAGCAAACAATCAAAAATCAATACGTGCTGTTTGGGCTTTCAAGTATGCAAAGCACCGCATGAGAAGCATATTGTATATCATTGAGGAGTTTTATTTAATATGTAATATGTGCTCTGATTGGGTAGCTTCTCAGCCATCTTGCAATAGCGTCCCTTCTATGAAATCAACTGGGCAAAGCAACTGAGGAAGCATGTACCATAAATTAAAAGACCCATTGTCAGCCGAAATCCGCGAACCAGCAAAAAATCTGTGATATATATTTAGATATGCTTACATTTAAAATCTGCGATAGAGTGAAGCCGCGAAAGTCAAAGCGCAATATAGCGAGGGATCACTGTATATGCCAAAAGACTAAAAAAAGGCTAGGCCTGTCCCAATACCTCTTGGATGTTGCACTGTTTGAAAAATAGTGCAACTCTCAGTAGAGCTCATCTCACTGGGATAGAGGCAGGAGAGCACCAGATGAGTGCTGGAACTCATGGAACTGAAGGAATCAAGTGACCACACTTTCAGGGATACCTGTACCAAGAAGATCCAAGTTGGTCATATGTGGAAGGCAGAGGAGGGCATAAATAAAGTAATCGAAAGGCTAAGGCATCAGGAGATGGTGGGAACAACCAGACACAGAAGGACTGAACTTGGATGGGGGAGCCAGTCAAGCTGCACTCAATGGCATCTGTGAAAGAGAGGAGGCATGTGTTGGTTATGGAGGTTACCAGGGTAGAGAAAGTCCACTACCGGTTAAAAGTGGTTAGCCAGAAGGTTCAGGACCGATGGACAATGTGGGAGGATAATCTTGCCAGAATAATGGGATGAGTGGACCTTCAGAAGATGCAGAAAGCAATAATTTGTTTCCTAATACAGGCTACTGACACGCTTCCGAGTCATGGCAACATAACCCATTGGTATAGCATGGAGGAGAGGTGCACCCTATGTAGTGTGCTGGGACAAGCAAGCAACTCATCTTATCAGGATGTAAAAATGCCTTGGCACAAGGACAGATCAGATGGTGCCGTGACCACGTGCTGAGGAAGCTAGCAGAGTTTGTGGATCCAGTAAGAGTCAAGGTAAACATCAATCTGTAAACCCAGCAGAAGAAGCAGATTGAATTTGCGCTTTCAGGTGTGGCAGCACAGGGAAATGGCACATATCAGGCAAGTTTTATCTTGGCCCCAGGAAACAATTGGAGAATGAAAGTTGAAAGTCAACAGCTGAGGTCTCCAATAGAGATAGGTACAGCAACCTTGAGAGCCAACATTGTCACCTGGTCTTAGCATCAAAGGGTAGAGTTGTTGGTTGAAATCAGTCCACTGGAAATAAAACATGGAGTCAGCGTTGGAGAGGAAGAAGATCAAATATGCAGGAGAATGGCAGAAAGGTGAAATTCTACCATGTGGCTTTCAGACTTTTGTGGGTCTTTCAACCAGAAGTTTCCTTAGGGGCATTTGACTTTCAATAGGGAAACTGGGGAAGGCAGTAAAATGAATGTTGGAGAAAGCCTGTTTCTGACTTTGGCTAAGGAGGAAGGACCTAGGCTGGAGTACTAACAGGACCAAATAGGGTATTATGAAGCAACACAATCATCTGCTGTATGTCCAGTTGTAGGGGGTGAAAGGGAGATGTCACTCACCGCTGCCCCACCAGCTTGGGCCTCATGTATAAACAGTGCGTACAGCGAACCCTCGTTTATCACGGTTAATCCGTTCCAGACTCTACCGTGATAAATGAATTTTCGCGAAGTAGAATTCTTTATTTATAAATCGAATATTTTCGCAGTTAGAGTATAGAACACCTGTTTACGACCTTCTAAATACGTTTTTTAACATTGTTAGAGCCCTCTAGACATGAAATAACACCCTTTAGTCACCATTACACTCGTATTACCCAATACATTAGACAAAATAAGAGAAAATAAGACATATTAGATGTTACAAATATCATATTACTAGGCGCACTCGCCTTTTAAGGCGACCAACTTTTATCCTCAATTTTTGTGCGCTCCATGTGTACATCAGGCATGTAAGTGTAGGGAATGAGAACATCAAAGTGCCCATTCATAACATCCCCCGAAAACCTACGTTTTTTTTTTATCCCCTCAAGTGCCTGTCCAAAGTCATACAATGTCAACCCGAATCTGTACCGCTAAAGACAGAGTTTCAGGCACTAAATAAGCTATAGATGAGAATAAGCAAGCACCATCTCCCCTGATATTTACTACGCGGTGAGGCATTTGTACTCCATCAATATTAATTATTTCCAGAGACATCATTTTGTCTATTTTTCCAGCGCATCGCGCACAAAAGCAAGGGAACGATGAGAGCACCAGAACTCTACTCGCATCGCATCACTTCGTACCTCAAACCACAAGTAGTAAGTCTGTAATAAGCGAAATACCGCTACGCTTTGCACTCACGGGACAGAAGGATAATCCCGAATGCTTTTTTATAGTACATTATTGTACTGTACATTTAATTGCACACAACCACTAACCTATGAAGGCACAACCTCAGTAGGAGAGTCTTCAGAGGTGGTGCAGTATCTTCAGCAGGTGCGCTGTTGTCTTCAGTGAAGAAGTACTAGGCAGTGGGTGTCTGGGTGCGTGGCTGAAGAACATCTTGATAGGCAGTTGCTGGCACTGTTCTTTCATATGCGTGAGGAGGCTTTTGTAGGGTATTGCCATCTTTAATCATATCCAAGAGTTTCACCTTCTCCGGGATAGTAAGCATCTTCCTCCGGTGCTTAGTTTTATTGTCAGAAGGCTTAGAAAAAGCGTAGTGATTCATACATAGAGCACATACTGTAGAAGATCAAATACAAAACAAAGCATTAAACGTGCTACTTTAGTTACAAAGGTATTTGAGAAACTAGTAAATTAAACAATTCTAAGATGAAGTTTATGATGTTCTACTTTAATGACAAAATAAACTATGTGATTAAAGTGGAAATTTCGAGATTAAAGTTGACATTTCGTGCTTTTTTCCCACTGTGTGCCTTTTTTTTCTCTATACCCTAATAAGCTTTCATATGACACTCAGATGGTGGGCTATGACTTGCCTTTTCACAGCGACTTTGATATCTGACAACTCTTTTTTATTTCGGGCCCTGTGAGACTTTGTCAACTTGAGCTTTCAAGTTTCTCCGACACGCTATGTCACTCGATCAACTTCCTTTTGTTGTTTATACTACTGTCTAAATCAACAAATAGTATGTTTTTCCTTGCCTCCACTTGGTTTCGCTGAAATTCTTCTATTTCCCCCCGTGCTTTTGCCATTGCCATTGCCATTACTTTTCACGCTGACCGGGAAATATGTAGCGGAAGAACGTGGAAGCTGCCGTTCGCACAGATTTATGCATCTGGATTTTTTTTGTGCGTACACACATTTCCTCTTTTGTCCATACGGCATGTGATAGTGTGAATTCTATGCACGGTATTATGAATAAGGCCCCTGGAGATGGTCCAGGATTAAAAGAGTGAAACATTTGAGAGGGGGTGACTCCTTACTGAAGACTCTGCAGTTGATAATAAGGCAGTGGCAGAAATGCAACAGGTAGCAACGCATTGCAGGATGAACATCTTCCTGTGTTCATAATTCAGTTAAGTAAGTGAAGGACTTGTAAGAAGAAGGTTTTTAAAATCAGCCCTTAAACAAGATTGACTTTAAAAAATTGGGTATTCAAGGAGCCTTCTTCCCAATCACTTTGATTTCCCATTGATCAGAAAAGAAGCATGCCTAACAAGACTAATACAGCTTTTCAAAATATCTTTGTGAACATAAAGAAAAATGATATAAAGACAAACCATAAGAAAATTGATTGAATACTGCCTTAGAAAGGTTATCAAAACAAACCATATAATCCAGCCTTCTGAAGAAAACTTTCACTCTTTTCAGTAAATTTATAAACACTGCTGAACACATTACATATTATGTACCAGGAAGATCAGAATGCAAATTATAACATTTATAAAACAAAAGTAGCCCGGAACCTAGTCTGATCCAGTTCTACAATCCATGATTATTATTATAAATATTATTAAGTCAAGTCAATTTAATTTATAGACTACATTTAAAACAACAGAAGTGGACCAAAGTGATGTACAGCTTCCATAAATACATACACACACACACACACACACACACATATATATATATATATATATACTGTACATATATTTTGTCACGCACGTGCGAATAGGGGGCCGCGGATGGACCTAAAATGGTATCGTGAATTCGTATGCCAGAAGTGTGTGACGGGGTACTAACTTTCCTCTCTTTGTTTCCACAGAAAGAAAGACGCACCACCGCCATGAAGCAGTCTGAATCAGCACCCACGCACCACTACTTCCGCCCTTCCTCTGTCAGTCCCTGATGACGTCACCAATCCCACTATCCACCTCGGCTCCTACCCAGCATCCACCTCTACTTCCTGTCCCCCCTCATAAATTCTCCCACTCCGCCATCTTTAGGCGGTCAACTGAATGGCACATTTGTGTAATCAAATTGACTGTACAATTTATTGCTGCAAAACTGTTTTTACAGCATACGGGGCCGGAAACCCCAAACCTTTAAAATTTTTTTTGTCTTTCTTTTTACAGTGGCGTAGTCGGCAGGATAACAAGCGTCCGAAAATGTCAGAAGGACAGGACCTTAATAGCGTGCTGCAAGGAATGGCTGCCCAGATCCAGTCCCTACAACTTGAGCAGGCAGCCACAACGTGGGAATTAGAGGAAAACAAAGCGAGGTTGTCAACAGCAAAGACGGTAAGACCGGACCCGCCCCAACCTCCACCTCCTCCAATCGTTCCACTTACCGAGGCGGATGACATTGAGTCCTACCTGGGCATCTTTGAAAAGACGGCCACCCGAAACCAGTGGCAGCGGACCAAGTGGGCATCCATATTGGCTCCGTATTTGAAGGGTGCCGTGCACCGAGAAGGAAGCCGCAAATTATGACCTCCTGAAAGCTGAGATCCTAAGTCGCTACAGCATCACCTCGGACTAGCAGGCGAGTGAGTGGCGAAATTGGCAATTCGACCCTGATCGCCCGGCCAGAGCACAAGCCTTCGAATTCGGGGGCAAGATGGGATGCTGGCTACGGCCTGAGGGTCCGCAAGCTCGTAAGGTGGTCGAACAAGTGGCATTTGAGGGGCTAGTTAATGCCATGCCCAATTATCTCACCCAGCATGTCCGAAGACACCCATTTACAGATATGAAGGGTTTCCTGGATGTCCTCGAGCGTTAGCTCGCAGTGCACCGAACCGGGGGATCCGAAAGGTCAGCTCGTTGGGCCCGACAGGGACGAGCCGTTACCCCGAGCCCACTCGTCGCGCTGCGGAAGCGCCAGTAAAGACCAGAGAAAAACCAGCCTCGCAGCGCTATTTCAAGTGCGGTGAGGTTGGACATCTTCTGCCAGCCTGCCCGTTAAATGTGGAACCAATGGACTGCAGTTGGGCCACCACTGAGAGGTACTGTACTCTGTCCCATCCCCTGGCAATCCCGAATACGGGAGTGGTATTGGTGAATGGACACTCGGTAGTGGCCCTATTCGATTCAGGCAGCAACATAACCATTGTGGCTCGCCGTTATATTCTACCAAAACAGTGGCTACCCCAGCATTTGCAGGTCACTTGTGTAAATGGAAAGACCAGATCGTATCGCTCGCCGAATTGTTCCATTTCCTGGAAAGGGGACTTAAGTCAGCTGTCGGTTGCTGTATTACCCAAGCCCCCTTTTCCAGTGATTTTGGGACACGACTGGTCACACAATATTAGCGGTAGAGTAACAAGCACTCCTGTAGCCTCGTTGGGTCTCGTTATGGATGGGCGGGGCACCCGGGCACCCTCCCCACAGCCCCCACGCCGTGCACTCAGGCAAACTCTGATGACATAGAAAGCCAGGGGGAAGATTATCAGGTGGTGAACCTAAACCCGGAAGTATCCGCCGGTGAGGGCACGAGCAGAGAAACCATGGCTTCCCTGGAACAACAAGACCCTTTAGACAGCATGGACCATCAATTTAAGTCTATGCCTGCGTCATTTAAAAGGGAGCAGTGGAATGACGACTCCCTGAAATTTGCCCGGAATGCTGTCGTCTCCGTGGGCAGGCACTCGGCTGACAGTTCCATATCAGGGGAGCCCTACTTTGTTTTGGAAAATGATCTGTTGTACCGAGTCGTGACTCATGAGGGCGAGGTACGGAAGTTGTTGCTAGTACCGCGTACCTTCCAGCAGGAGGTTTGCGAACTAGCTCACGCCCACCTCCTAGGCGCTCACCTGGGGGCTGAAAAAACTTTGGAGAGAATAAAACTCAGTTTCTATTGGCCCAGAATTAATGAGGAGGTCCGGCGATTCTGTCAGTCCTGCCCGGAATGCCAGACACGTCAGATACCCAGAAGGGACTGTGCTCCTCTTATTCCAATACCCCTAATAGATGTTATCTTTGATAGAATAGGGGTAGACCTCGTAGGACCCCTGGAGCCCTCGAACCGTGGCCATCAATATATATTGGTCATGGTCGATTACGCGACTCGGTACCCAGAGGCGGTTCCACTGCGCTCCGCTAACACAAAAAACATCGCATGGGAATTAGTCGGCCTATTTTCTAGGGTGGGAATACCCAAAGAGGTCCTCACGGACCAGGGTACACCCTTCACCTCGGATACGTTCAGGGAGGTTGCCAGGTTACTCCGAATTAAGCATCTGAAAACATCTGTCTACTATCACCAGCAAACCGACGGGCTGGTGGAGCATTTCAATCAGACCCTCAAGCAGATGCTGCGCAAGGTAGTCAGCGCGGACGTTAGGAACTGGGACAAGCTTTTGCCTCTCGTGCTTTTTGCTTACCGGGAAGTACCTCAAGCCTCCACGGGTTTCTCCCCGTTTGAACTATTATATGGACGTCAGCCCCGGGGACTTTTGGATATAGTAAAAGAAGGATGGGAAGCCAAGGCTCTTCCATCCACTAACGTCTTAGAGTATGTAGTGCAACTGTGCGACAGACTAAGCAAAATCAGACCTCTACTAAAAGAACACATGACTCGTGCGCAAGCAGCGCAGGCACGGTGTTATAATCATAACTTGACTCTCAGGGAATTCCAGCCCAGAGATCGAGTGATGGTGCTCGTTCCCACCTCCCACTCTAAACTATTGGCACACTGACTCAGGTAGGACCCTCTCCCTTTTCGCTTGCACACCAGCCCTTAACCTCGGACCTGACCTAACGCCCCTTCAACGACAGGAACTAACACAAACGATCCTGTCCGTCCCCGAAGTGGTGAGCGAGTCACCGGGCCGTACTGCACTGATTGAACACGACATCTTCACAGAGCCCGGAGTGGTAGTCGGGGAGAAACCCTACCGCCTCCTGGAAGCAAAACACGCTGAGGTAGAACTCAAAGTCCAACGGATGTTGGACATGTACATCTTAGAGGAAAGCCACAGTCCCTGGTCTAGTCCTATCATCCTCGTTTCTAAGCCAGATGGCTCTTGGAGATCCTGTAACGACTTTCAACATCTTAACCAGGTCGCCAAGTTCGATGCCTACCCGATGCCCATGGTAGACGACCTCATTGAACGATTGGGTACGGCTTGACTGCCCTTGACATGACTAAAGGGTACTGGCAAATTCCCCTAACAGCATCCGCCAAAGAGAAAACTGCCTTTAGTACCCCTAGTGGGCATTGGCAATATAAGGTCCTTCCATTCGGGCTGCACAGGGAACCAGCGACCTTCCAACATCTGGTAGACAGAGTGCTAAAGCCCCATCAGTCCTATTGTGCCGCCTACCTGGATGACGTCATCTATTCCGGCACCTGGGAGGAACATATATTGCAGGTATTTGCTGTCCTCACGACGCTAACGAAGGCCGGCCTCCGCATCAACCCCCGCAAATGCTTTTTCGGCTTAAAGGAGGCAAAATATTTAGGCTACCCAGTAGGACGGGGACAGGTAAAGCCGCAATGCTCCAAAGTGAAAGACATCCTGGAATGGCCCCGTCCGAATACCAAGAGACAGGTTCAGGCTTTCTTGGGGCTAGTGGGATACTACCACCGGTCTGAAAGAGCAGCACCCTTGACTAATTTAACAAAGAAAGGGGCTCCTTTGTATGTGATATGGAACGACCAAGCGGAACGAGCACCAATATTAAAAAACCCTGATTTTTTTCTGCCCTTTATTCTCCAGACCGATGTTTCGGACACAGGCCTGGGCGCTGTGTTGAGCCAAAGCATCGATGGTGTCGAACACCCCGCAATGTACCTGAGCTGGAAATTGCTGGACCGGGAGAATGGGTATGCGGCAGTGGAGAGTGAAGCCTTGGCCATTAAGTGGGCGGTGACCCATCTGAGGTATTACCTGTTGGGTCGGGAGTTCACTCTGGTGACTGACCACGCTGCCCTCCAGTGGATGTCACTGCATAAAGAGTCGAATCCCCGAGTTACCAGGTGGTTTTTGGACCTGCAGCCATACAAGTTCACCATCACTTATTGTCGGGGAAACCTTCAGGCCAATGCTGATGCCCTTTCCCGGGTTCACGACCTCTCGGTTCGGTCCGCCCAACCCGATGGGTCTGGGCTGAGGGGGTTGTGTCACGCACGTGCGAATAGGGGGCCGCGGAAGGACCTAAAACGGTATCGTGAATTCGTATGCCAGAAGGGTGTGACGGGGTACTAACTTTCCTGTCTTTGTTTCCACAGAAAGAAAGACACACCACCGCCATGAAGCAGTCTGGATCAGCACCTATGCACCACTACTTCCACCCTTCCTCTGTCAGTCCCTGATGACGTCACCAATCCCACTATCCACCTCGGCTCCTACCCAGCATGCACCTCTACTTCCGGTCCCCCCTCATAAATGCTCCCACTCCGCCATCTTTGGGAGGTCAACTGAATGTGTAATCAAATTGACTGTACAATTTATTGCTGCAAAACTGTTTTACAGTATACGGGGCCAGAAACCCCAAACCTTTATAGTTGTTTTTGTCTTTCTTTTTACAATATACACTCACCTAAAGGATTATTAGGAACACCTGTTCAATTTCTCATTAATGCAATTATCTAATCAACCAATCACATGGCAGTTGCTTCAATGCATTTGGGGTCCTGGTCAAGACAATCTCCTGAACTCCAAACTGAATGTCAGAATGGGAAAGAAAGGTGATTTAAGCAATTTTGAGCGTGGCATGGTTGCTGGTGCCAGACGGGCCGGTCTGAATATTTCACAATCTGCTAAGTTACTGGGATTTTCACGCACAACCATTTCTAGGGTTTACAAAGAATGGCGTGAAAAGGGAAAAACATCCAGTATGAGGCAGTACTGTGGGCGAAAATGCCTTGTTGATGCTAGAGGTCAGAGGAGAATGGGCCGACTGATTCAAGCTGATAGAAGAGCAACTTTGACTGAAATAACCACTCGTTACAACCGAGGTATGCAGCAAAGCATTTGTGAAGCCACAACATGCACAACCTTGAGGCGGATGGGCTACAACAGCAGAAGACCCCACTGGGTACCACTCATCTCCACTACAAATAGGAAAAAGAGGCTACAATTTGCACGAGCTCACCAAAATTGGACAGTTGAAGACTGGAAAAATGTTGCCTGGTCTAATGAGTCTCGATTTCTGTTGAGACATTCAAATGGTAGAGTCAGAATTTGGCGTAAACAGAATGAGATCATGGATCCATCATGCCTTGTTACCACTGTGCAGGCTGGTGGTGGTGGTGTAATGGTGTGGGGGATGTTTTCTTGGCACACTTTAGGCCCCTTAGTGCCAATTGGGCATCGTTTAAATGCCACGGGCTATCTGAGAATTGTTTCTGACCATGTCCATCCCTTCATGACCACCATGTACCCATCCTCTGATGGCTACTTCCAGCAGGATAATGCACCACGTCACAAAGCTTGAATCATTTCAAATTGGTTTTTTGAACATGACAATGAGTTCACTGTACTAAAATGGCCCCCACAGTCACCCGATTTCAACCCAATAGAGCATCTTTGGGATGTGGTGCAATCTGAGCTTCGTGCCCTGGATGTGCATCCCACAAATCTCCATCAACTGCAAGATGCTATCCTATCAATATGGGCCAACGTTTCTAAAGAATGCTTTCAGCACCTTGTTGAATCAATGCCACGTAGAATTAAGGCAGTTCTGAAGGCGAAAGGGGGTCAAACACCGTATTAGTATGGTGTTCCTAATAATCCTTTAGGTGAGTGTATATACAGTAAATAAATAGAGTAAAATAAATACTCACATACAAGTTTTAAAAAGCTAAGGCAAAAAGATTTAAAAAGGATTTAAAAGTGACCAAAGTTGGTGATGACCTAATATAAAACAGTAGACTGATCCATAGCTTAAGGAAAGATAGTGCAAGAGCACAGTCCCCTCTAAGTTTAAGTGTGCAACTTCCCATAAGCACTATCTTCTGGTCAGGGATTGTGCAGGAGAGCAAAGGTGTAAGAGGTCAGTAAGATAAAAGAGGACTTAAAAACAAACAGTACAATTTTAAAGTCATTCCAGTAGCTAACAGGAAGCCAGTGCAGAGAGGCTCAGACTGGTGTGATGTGATTCTGTTTTTGAGTTCCTGTTAAAAGCCTGGCAGCAGCGTTCTGGACTAGCTGAAGATCAGCAAGGGATAACAGATTAACTCCAACATAAAATGAGTTGCAGTAGTCAAGCTAAGAAGCACATGAATTAGTGTTTTAAAGTAGTATATAATAAGAAAGGCCTTGACTTTAGCCAATAACCTGAGCTGATAAAAACAGGCTTTATCAGTGGAGTTAATATGTTTATCAAATTTGAGTGCATTATTAAAAACCATACCAAATTTTTTTTGCAAAGGGTTTACAGCAGGTTGTCAAAGGGCCAAGATTAATTGCAGGAGCTCAAGTAAGATCAGAAGGGGAAAAACATACAATTACTTGGTTTTTTTTGGCCATTTAAACTAAAATTTAAATGACATGTGACATCCATATTTTAATGTCTTCGAGACATTCCAATAAAGGTTTAAGAAAATTTGTATTGATCTGTCAGTCATGATGGACACTGGCCTCTCCTCTTTGAGTCCCCAGGAACCAATACTGTAAATCTCAGACAGTTGCTTCTTCTGCACAGTTGTGTGGAAAATTAAGTGTTTGCAAACAATAGGTACACAACTTCCAATTAAAAAAATTGGCTTGAGTACAAAAACAATATTATTTAACTTGAGCACAAAGTCTTCTAACATCATTATTACTTGAGCATAAAGGCTTCCAGCATTCTAAACATTTTTCAAAATTCAGGTCGAATCTTGCTATTCGTGGGTTTGTGATTCTCAGATCCACCTATTCATGGGTGTGTCATCAATATGACACATATTGGAAAATATTTTACACGTTTTTTGACCTATTGCAAAAAAGGCAGATAATGTTGTAGGCCTGCCACTAAAATGAACAGCATATTCCAGCAAACCTAGGAGTACTGCACATTTGTCAGCCGTGAGGGCTGCTGGGTGTAAGATGAGTATGTATCTTTAAAACAGCCATAATAAGCTGTCAGGATCTCAATTGGTGGTGTCTTTTTGTTTCAATACTTCATTGCACAATTGGATTGCAATAACATCCATCAGATTACAGTTTTCTTATGTTTCTCTCCTATGCCCGCTTGTTCATATGAATTTATCTGAGTTGGAAATCTTCTTAATCTGGAATCACTCCCAACCTTCACATACATCTGCATCATGTTAGGACAAAACTTTATGTAATTTTCAGGAGGTTGTATACAGTGGAAGAGTGGCACGGTGATGCAGTGGTAGCGCTGCTGCCTCACAGTTAGGAGGCCTGGGTTCGCTTCCCAGGTCCTCCCTGCGTGGAGTTTGCATGTTCCGGGTGGGTTTCCTCCGGTTTCCTCCTACAGTCCAAAGACATGCAGGTTAGGTGTATTGGCGATTCTAAATTGTCCCTAGTGTGTGTGCCCTGTGGTGGGCTGGTGCCCTACCTGTGATTTGTTTCCTGCCTTGTGCCCTGTGCTGGCTGGGATTGGCTCCAGCAGATCCCCATGACCCTGTGTTAGGATATAACGGGTTGGATGATGACTGACTGGCTGTATAAAGTGGAGTTAATTTATTAACTATACCACCTTCATCTGCATCTGCAAAACTGGACTCTGTCTGATGTGTTTATTGTTTATGCCTGGTGTTTTGTTGGATTACTTTTGCATCTGTAATATTAATCATTTTTGTCATTTATTACCATAAATATACACATAAATATATTATAATTTAAATTTTATAAAAAGTCATAGTTCACTAAAGAACTGCTGATTTGCATTCACACCTTTGTCTCAGCAGCAAGCCTTACATACATGATTTGATTGTGCAGTGATCATTCTATCTGTTTTGTTTCTTATATAGTGTCATAAAATGTATTTGTGGATTTTCACATTCACTGGGTCCTGCTCCCCCTAACCCTGGAGATTAACAAGAGATTACTCTTTAGGTTGGTCAAGCAAATAGTCTTTAGTTTTATTATGTTAAATAAGAAAATGTTTATCTGGCCCTGATAAAAGTTTAGAGTCCTGAAACATATCAGCCTGATGGACAACAGGCATTTTCATGGACAAAGGTTTCAGTCATGTATACTATGGCATGTCATACTTCCAATACAATGTTTTATTTATCTCTTTGAAACAATCTCTATCTCTTGTGCATGAATTGAAACCATATCCTTGTATAAATACACTATTAGGGAATTTATTCTTTCGTTCTGCCATTTGCTTTTGTGGTTTTAGGTACTGCCTCATGAAAATGGCTTTTCCAATGAAGTCTGAGCATGGATCTGACCCACAAGCTGCTGTGTTTTTCTGACACCACTAGTGGATGGCAAGGTGTCTAAACATTACAAAAGCAATCATAAGCTATCTTTATATTGAAGCATTTTTTATTTTGGGGTAATAAATCTGGTTTCCAATATTCCAACCCAGCAATGACAGTGTATGTGGGGCCGTTCAGGAAAAAAAGATTGGTTCGTAAATATACTGCTCAAAAGAATTAAAGGAACACTTTTTAATCAGAGTATAGCATAAAGTCAATGAAACTTATGGGATATTAATCTGTTCAGTTAAGTAGCAGAGGGGGTTGTTAATCAGTTTCAGCTGCTGTGGTGTTAATGAAATTAAAAACAGATGCACTAGAGGGGCAACAATGAGATGACCCCTAAAACAGGAATGGTTTAACAGGTGGAGGCCACTGACATTTTTCCCTCCTCATCTTTTCTGACTGTTTCTTCACTAGTTTTGCATTTGGCTACAGTCAGTGTCACTACTGGTAGCATGAGGCGATACCTTGACCCTACAGAGGTTGCACAGGTAGTCCAACTTCTCCAGGATGGCACATCAATACGTGTCATTGCCAGAAGGTTTGCTGTGTCTCCCTGCACAGTCTCAAGGGCATGGAGGAGATTCTAGGAGACAAGCAGTTACTCTAGGAGAGCTGGAGAGGGCCATAGAAGGTCCATAACCCATCAGCAGGACCTGTATCTGCTCCTTTGGGCAAGGAGGAACAGGATGAGCACTGCCAGAGCCCTACAAAATGACCTCCAGCAGGCCACTGGTGTGAATGTCTCTGACCAAACAACCAGAAAGACTTCATGAGGGTGACCCAAGGGCCCCATGTCCTCTAATGGACCCTGAGCTCACTGCCCAGCAGCATGCAGCTCGATTGGCATTCGCCATAGAATACCAGAATTGGCAGATGCACCACTGGTGCCCTGTGCTTTTTACAGATGATAGCAGGTTCACCCTGAGCACGTGACAGAAGTGAAAGGGTCTGGAGAAGCCATGGAGAACATTATGCTGCCTGTAACATCATTCAGCATGAGCAGTTTGGTGGTGGGTTAATGATTGTCTGGGGAGGCATATCCATGGAGGGTCACACAGACTGCTACAGGCTTGACAAAGGCACCTTGGCTGCCATTAGGTATCAGGATGAAATCCTTGGACCCATTGTCAGACCCTATGCTGGTACAGTGGCTCCTGGTGCATGACAATTCCTGGCCTCATGTGGTGAGAGTATGCAGGCAGTTCCTGGAGGATGAAGGAATTGATACCATTGACTGGCCACCACACTTTCCTGACCTAAATCCAATAGAACACCTCTGGGACATTATGTTTTGGTCCATCCAATGCCACCAGGTTGCACCTCAGACTGTCCAGGAGCTCAGTGATGCCCTGGTCCAGATCTGGGAGGAGATCCCCCACAACACCATCTGTCATCTCATTAAAAGCATGCACCGATGTTGTCAGGCATGTATACAAGAACACAGGGGCCATACAAAGTGCTGCGTACAATTTTGAGTTGCTGCAATTAAATTTTGGCAAAATGGACTAGCCTACCACATAATTTTTTCACTCTGATTTTTGGGGCGTCTTTGAATTCAGGGCTCTGTAGGTTGATCATTTTCATTTCCATCAAACGATGTGGCATCCTTTCGTTCCTAACACATTACCCAGTCTATATCAGTATAGATATCCAGGAGGATTTCTTTTTCCCATTGAGATCTGATGTGTTTTCAAAGTGTTCCTTTAATTTTTTTGAGCAGTTTATATACATTGGTTCAGATATATATATCGGTTCAGATACATTGGTTTGAATATATACATTGGTTTTAATACATCCATTCAGATATATATTTCGGTTCAGATATATACATTGGTTGGGATATATTGGTTGAGATATATCCATCGGTTTGAATACATCCGGTCAGATATATACATTGGTTTAGATACATTGGTTGAAATATATATAAATTGGTTTGCATAGATCCGTTCTAATATATATAGATTGGTTAAGATACATCCGTTCAAATATATACATTGGTTTGAATACATCCATTCAAATATATACATTGGTTGAGATATATATTGGTTGATATACATTGGTTTAAATATGTATATTGGTTAAAATAGATTGGTTTAGATATATACATCGGTTCAGATACATCTGTTCTGATATATATATATTGGTTCAGATAGATCCATCTATACTAATAAAAGGCAAAGCCCTCACTGACTGACTGACTGACTCACTGACCGACTGACTGACTCACTCACTGACTCATCACTAATTCTCCAAGTTCCCGTGTGGGTAGAAGGCTGAAATTTGGCAGGCTCATTCCTTACAGCTTACTTACAAAAGTTGGCAGGTTTCATTTCGAAATTCTACGCCTAATGGTCATAACTGGAAGGTATTTTTCTCCATTTACTGTAATGGAGTTGAGCTCGAAAGCCGTGGGGGCGGAGTTTCGTGTGACATCATCACGCCTCCCACGTAATCACGTGAACTGACTGTCAACACAGTGCGTAGAAAACCAGGAAGACCTCCAAAAAGCGCTGAAGAAAACATGCATTATATAATTGAGAGGGCAGCGAAACAATAAGAAGCAAGCGAGTGACATATACTACCATATTCATGAGTGCTGCTACTTCGGAAAGAAAGCACGGCGTAAACCTAAACTTTAAATTAAGTTTATAGACAGGCTGCCGCTGGCGTTTCTCATGCCCACAGGTAATGCGGGATATAAGTTTAATGAGAGGACGCAGGATATAAACGAGAGTTTTGATCACTTTGTAACTAAGTTAAAATTGTAGGTGAAGGGGTGTGCTTATGCAAATTCCAAGAGACTGTGTTTGTGGGGGATTGACAGTTAAGGCGGGTGGGGGAGTCACGTCATCATCTCCCCTCCCATTTACCTAATTTCGCTCTGAGCTGAGCTCGCTGCTAACGCCGTCTTCCGAAGCAACTTCGTCACACTGCCACCAAATACTCACAGAAAAATCCACAAGTTAATACACACGCTGTCTCTAGAGTTTCCCCACACTGAATCCTCCAGGCACTACTTACAAAAGGTTACATTGACAATCATGTTACGTTATTTTTAAAATCTTTCCTTTTCTTAGCACAAGCACAGCTGAGAAGCTTCAATGCATGTGCTCCATAACGCGTTAAAAAATAATGCATTTAATCACACTTTGCATTACAAGCAAAGGGGAGCTTTTGTCAATGCATGATTTCCTGGTACACCGATTACATTGATCAACGCATCACGATTCATTTTACCCTCTCACCCCCTTAGTTTGAGAAGAAGTATGAAAAAATATGAGGTTAACACAGAAAACAGATCACCAATTCAAGCTTTATGTATAATCGATTCGCCATCAATAATTGTTTTGGTAAAGCCATACTCAGTGTAATCCTCCTTCCATTTTATAATTTTTCCGCCACTAGCCATGATTAAATGAACGGAAAAAAAGTAAGAGCGAAGCGAGGATGACTTATTCAGGCAGGCATATATTTGACAGCAACACTCATGACAATGTCAATCATGTTACGTTAATATTAAAATGTTTCCTTTTCTTTTTCATTACTTCTTTAACACACTACTTTTCCGCTGTGGGTATTTTGCTATATATATATATATATATATATATATATATATATATATATATATATATATGAATGACCTCCAAAGAGCGCTGAGACTTTTGATATCATGAACGTGTCTGCAAAAACTGGGGTCTCCAGCCCAGCAAAAGTCGAGCAGCCGGCGCACGCGCATAGCTGTGCCGGCCTTTGAGACGCTGACTGCACTTCTGCCTTAAGTCAAAGTGAGCACTTTTAATTTTTTTCATCCTCCCCCTGAGCTATAGCCCAGACAAGTGCAAACACGGGACCCCTTTTCTACACTACGGCAAACTAATATTAAGGTGATTTGCACTTTCTTTTCAACGTATACAATTATGAGGTCGTCAGCTTGGATTATGAAGACACGCACACGAGTGGAGGACTGACAGTGCCATCACAGCCGATTAATGGCAGGAACGTCTGACCAGTCTACACAAGACCCACCGCGACTGTCCCCAAAAGGCAATCATAACGTCAACGAACACATCTCTCTATACTATATAAAAGAAAAAGGCAACTTTCCTTTCTTTACACCTTTTCTCCTTTTCTCCCAAACCAAACCCTTTCTCTCTTAACACTGCAAAAGGACACAAAACTAATTTTCTTTAACTGCTGGTAATGCCGGTAAGGCACATTACCAGAGGCAGAAATTTTGAACGTTCACATAGAAAATGTAATTTCTATACCACAGCCGTCGTGTAGCGTCTTTCAAAAGGGATCAACTACCGAGAGATGATCCATATACATTTTAGCTGATGTTAGTTCTACTTACCTGTTCTGTTACACCGTCTTTAAAATGTAGCTTACCCGCAACCACTCCAGTAGTGCTCAATGTACCTGTACTTCTTAAAACGTTAATGTTTTACTGTTTAATAACTTATAAACTATATTTTATTATTTTTCCCTTGCACTCAGTGACCAAAGCTATACACACATATATAGACACATACATATATATACAAATATATATATACCTGTGTGTATGTTTGTATGTATGTGTATATATATATATATATATACACACACACACACACATATATATAATTTGTGCAAAGATGAGTGGGCCAAAATCCCTCCAGAGTGCTGTAAAAGACTCATTGCAAGTTATCGCAAACGCTTGATTGCAGTTATTGCTGCTAAGGGTGGCCCAACCAGTTATTCGGTTCAGGGGGCAATTACTTTTTCACACAGGGCCATGTAGGTTTGGATTTTTTTTCTCTCTAAATAATAAAAACCATCATTTAAAAACTGTATTTTGTGTTTACTTGTGTTATATTGGACTAATGGTTAAATGTGTTTGATGATCAGAAACATTTTGTGTGATAAACATGCAAAAGAATAAGAAATCAGGAAGAGGGCAAATAGTTTTTCACACCACTGTAATTAATTTATATGAGCCTTTACTTCAATAATATACACATTATGTTTGCATTGCGTGTGCACCTTGTTGTGTAATTATTTCAATGAACTCGTGGTATTGTCCCTATTCATACCCCACTACACAGCGGCTGAATTTGGTCATGCATTCACACGTATAATAAATAATAATAATATTACTACTATTATTATTAATTTCTTACGTTTTTATAGCACCTTTTTTACTATCCAAAGCAATTTGTAAAAATAAATAAATAAAATAACAGAAAGGATGCTCCCCGGACACAAACCAGTGATCATTTAACTGCGAGTCAGCAATCTTACTCTTACCACCACCTCTTCCTGTTAGATACACGCATTATAATTTTGAGCACTACTTTTGTAATTTTATACTGTCATAAACAAATTATATTTAAAAAAGTTTTTTTTAAAAAAGCCAATTTGAAGCAAAGAGGGTAATAACTATATTCTTTTGTAAGTCAATCAAAAATGCTTAAGCCTAAAAAAAGATCGCCCTGTCAAAATAAGAGACTCTTTCACCTTGTTGACGTGAATCATCTTTAAATTAAATGCTGCCAATAAGGAATAATAGAAATCAACGCGCTGCTTTCTAACTTTGACAAACTAAAGTTTTATTGGGTGAAAGAAATGATCGTCCGTGACAGATACACTTAATCAGTAGTGTGTGCGACCCACAATGTGTGAGTTTGAGTGTTTGTGTTGTGTACGCGCGTGTGTGTGGTTTTCTCAGTTTTACAATAAAAACAGACATTAGTTATTTGTGAAGTAGGAATATTCTGATCATTCTGGTCCCTGATCACTGATAAACATTCAGAAGAAACAGCGCTATTCCAGTGTTTTCCTCCATAACATCCTTTCAGCTAACAGGACTAAGTTCCTTGCTGAAACAGATTGCCCTTTAATGAAATGCTGCCAATACAGAATAACACAAATTACATGGCGGCTTTCAGTCAATGATAAACCAGTGTCTCGTGAGGTGAAAAAATGGGACGTACTGTGGTTGCGATTAATACTTTCTGGGAATTCTGCTTTTGAGAAGAATATGTCATGAGTGGGACAAGAGGGAGTGAGTGAGGCGGGTACAATGAGCTGGGGCGGGACAGGCGAGGCGAAGAGGCGGGTATCTGTGCGAGTGTTTTAAATAATGAAGGAAAAAAAGTGCTTTGAAATCGAGGAACCCCAACCAAGAGGGCTTACAAAACAAAACGCGACAGACAGGCACATGCTACTTGTATAAAATATGCACAATAATTACAACTGTGTTGAAACAATGATGAAGCGAAAGGGAGATTCTAAACATGGGTGGCCACGTTGTGCCTACCCATAAATCCCAACCAATGTATATATCTGAACCAATATATATATATATCAGAATGGATGTATCTGAACCGATGTACAGTATACCTGTATATCTAAACCAATCTATTTTAACCAATATATATATATTTAAACCAGTGTATATCAACCAATATATATATCTCAACCAATGTATGTATTTGAACGGATGTATTCAAACCAATGTATATATATTAGAATGGATCTATGCAAACCAATTTATGTATATCTCAACCAATCTATCTAAACCAATGTATATATCTGACCAGATGTATTCAAACCGATGTATATATCTCAACCAATATATCCCAACCAATGTATATATCTGAACCGAAATATATATCTGAATGGATGTATTAAAACCAATGTATATATTCAAACCAATGTATCTGAACCGATATATATATATATCTGAACCAATGTATATATTTACGAACCAATCTTGTTTTCCTGAACGGCCTCTCATAACAGTGGCTCAGTATATATATATATATATATATATATATATATATATATATATATATATATATATATCTATACTAATAAACGGCAAAGCCCTCACTGACTCACTCAATGACTGACTGACTCATCACTAATTCTCCAACTTCCCTGTAGGTAGAAGGCTGAAATTTGGTAGGGTTATTCCTTACAGCTTCCTTACAAAAGTTGGGCAGGTTTCATTTCAAAATTCTACACGTAATGGTCATAACTGGAAGCTGTTTTTCTCCATTTACTGTAATGGAGATGAGCTTGAAACCCGTGGGGCGGAGTTTCGTGACATCATCACGCCTTCCACGTAATCACGCAGTACGTAGAAAACCAGGAAGAGGCCCAAAAAGTGCTGAAGAAAACATGCATTATATAATTGAGAAGGCAGCTAAACAATAAGAAGCGAGCGAGTGACATATACAACCATATTCATGATTTCTGCTACTTCGGAAACAAAGCACGGTTTAAACCTAAACTTTAAATTAAGTTCATAGACAGGCTGTCGCTGGCGCTTGTAATTTAGTGCCTATCCATATGAGGCCGTCCGTCAGCGGCAATCCAATAGCAAACTGCCACGGGTAAATATTCACGGGTGAAGGACTGTCCTTATGCAGAGGAAAATGAGATGGTCAGGGTGGTGTTTGGCACAAACTCAGCTAAACTGCGAGAGAAAGTTTTAAGTGCCGGGACTTCGGTAACATTAGATACAGCCATGGACATAGCACGACATGGCACCAGCACAGCTGGGAACCTTCGATGCATGTACACCGAGCGGCTCACGTGAACTGACGCAGTGCACAGACAAAAAGCAACAGTTCCAAAGAGCGCTGAACAAAAAACGAATTACACAATTGAAAAGGCAGCAAAAAATATGAAGCGTCTGATACATACAAGCATATTCATAAATGCAGCTACTGTGGAAACAAAGCACACGGTGGAAAAGTCAATGTCCCGCTAAAGGAAGACAGTGTAAAAAACCCGTGCATGCAGTGTGTCGGGTCTCAGATAAAGAAGAAGACGAGCTGTTTATTGATGCAGTAAGAAACGAATCGATGAATGAAACCTGTCATCTTTACAACGATTGACAAACACGGAATGTAACTTGAACACAACACATCCTACAAATACGAACCTGATTGAAAGAAATAATGATAATCAAATCCTTGATGACAGCAACACTCAGTAAAACTCACAAAACAATTACTGTATATTGACAGTCATGTTACGTTATTTTTAAAATGTTCCCTTTTCTTTTCATAGCTTCTTTAACACACTACGCTCCGCTGCGATACGCGGTATATATATATGTATATATATACCCCATCTACATACTCGAATAATGGATACTTTATTCGCCATCAATGATTGTTTTGGTAAAGCCATACTCAGTGTATTCATTAGATGAACGGTAAAAAGTAAGAGCGAGGGGAGGATGACTTATTGAGGCATGCAAGCAAAACCACAATAGCACGCGGGCTCGATGTACGAAAAAATATATCTTTTCAAGTTCTATTTACTCCATATGTGTCAAACTCAAGGGCCGAGGCAACATCCGCCCGGCGTGTAATTATATCCGCCCGCGAGATCATTTTATATACTGTATTATTGTTATTAATGGCCCGGGGATATGAAGCACTGGTAACACAATAAACTACAGATCCCATAATGCAGCGCTTCAGCTGCCTTGCCGAACACTTACCGCGCCCCGCCGCCTCTTCAGTCGCTTTCCTTACTTTTGAAGGAAGCAGCTTTCTCAGAGCTTCTGCACTGTTTTATAAACGAACGATATATAAGAAAGTCCTTTTTCCTTGCTTCGCCAACGGCAGCCTTTTATTTAATCCACGGGTTCTCCGCTGTTTCATTGTTCATTTATTACGATTTTTATAGTTATTGTGTAGGTTTTATTTAATCCACGGGTTCTCTTCTGTGTTCACTGCGGTGTCTTCTTTCGTTACGAGCTCGCCAAGGAAGCAGCTTTCTCACAGCTTCTGCACTGTTTTAAAACGAACGACATATAAGAAAGTGCTTTTTCCTTGCTTCACCAACGCAACCTTTTATTTAATTCACGGGTTCTCTTCTATTTTATTGTTATTTGTTACGATTGTTACAGTTATTGTGTAGGTTTTATTTAATCCACGGGTTCTCTTCTGTGTTCACTGCGGTGTCTTCTTTCGCTTACGACCTTCGCCAAGGAAGCAGAAACTTACAACCACTGAAACTTTGTATCGGCACAAGACTTCAGGTCACATCTCTACAAAACAACCTAATTGAAGCAACTATATTTACTGGCAGTGCCTCAGGTGACACAGTTTTTATTCCTGGCATCTCCGTTATACCATCTAATCTCCCATTTCAATTCAAACGCGTTCAATTTCCAGTAAGGCTCTGCTTCGCAATGACAATTAATAAGTCTCAGGGACAAACACTACAAAAGGTTGGCATTGATTTGAGGCGGGATTGCTTTTCACATGGCCAACTGTATGTTGCATGCTCAAGAGTGAGCTCAGCACACAGCTTAGTCATACTACAACCAGAGGGCCGAACTGACAACGTGGTATATAGAGAGATCCTTAACAATTAATTTTTTACATATTTTCGTTCAGTCTAAAAATGTTTACTTTTTTATTGATAAAAATATTCAGATAGTATTTCACCGCTGCGAAGCAAGGGTATTTTGCTAGTATATATATATATACTGCTCAAAAGAATTAAAGGAACACTTTTTAATCAGAGTATAGCATAAAGTCAATGAAACTTATGGGATATTAATCTGTTCAGTTAAGTAGCAGAGGGGGTTGTTAATCAGTTTCAGCTGCTGTGGTGTTAATGAAATTAAAACAGATGCACTAGAGGGGCAACAATGAGATGACCCCCAAAACAGGAATGGTTTAACAGGTGGAGGCCACTGACATTTTTCCCTCCTCCTTTTCTGACTGTTTCTTCACTAGTTTTGCATTTGGCTACAGTCAGTGTCACTACTGGTAGCATGAGGCGATACCTGGACCCTACAGAGGTTGCACAGGTAGTCTAACTTCCCCAGGATGGCACATCAATACGTGTCATTGCCAGTAGGTTTGCTGTGTCTCCCTGCACAGTCTCAAAGGCATGGAGGAGATTCTAGGCGACAAGCAGTTACTCTAGGAGAGCTGGAGAGGGCCATAGAAGGTCCATAACCCATCAGCAGGACCATTATCTGCTCCTTTGGGCAAGGAGGAACAGGATGAGCACTGCCAGAGCCCTACAAAATGACCTCCAGTAGGCCACTGGTGTGAATGTCTCTGACCAAACAATCAGAAACAGACTTCATGAGGGTGGCCTGAGGGCCCAAATGTCTACTGCGCCCTGTGCTCACTGCACAGCACCGGGGAGCTCAATTGGCATTTGACATAGAATACCAGAATTGGCAGGTCCACCACTGGCGTCCTGTGCTTTTCACAGATGAGATCAGGTTCACCCTGAGTATATGTGAAAGACGTGAAAGGGTCAGGAGAAGCCGTGGAGAATATTATGCTGCCTGTAACATCGTTTAGCATGACTGGTTTGGTGGTGGGTCAGTGATGATCTTGGAGGCATATCCATGGAGCGACTCACAGACCTCTACAGGCAATCGTCTCCTATTCTCCGTCTGAGTCTGTGTGCCTCACTCATATAGTCAACATCCGTACGAGCGTATACTGTTTACTACAGCATTGTGACTGTGTGTGTGTGCGCTGTGAAGTGCGAGTCCCCATCTTGCTCCCCAAAACACGAAGCTGAGTCTCAGTACTTTAACACCAGCTTTATTCAGCTTGAAACAGCAACAGCGCTGTTATTTATTCTAGCGGGATCTTTATAATGCTCCTTCGTATGACCCATTGACGACAGGTGCTTATAGCATGTCTGCAATCTTTTTGGATGCGCTTATACGGCGAACTGCTACAGCGCTGGGAGACTGCGATTGCTTTGGGACGCTCTTCCGCGTGTCGTCCCTTTGGGTGGAATCCCACATGAGTTTAGAAACTCACACCAGCCATGATTCTTTTTAAAGGTAAAGTGCAGGTTAATTTGTATTATGTATTTTACTTTATATTTTGTATTAATCATTTTTATATGAATAGTTTTGGGTTGTGGAACGAATCATCTGAGTTTCCATTATTTTTTATGGGGAAATTCGCTTGATATACGAGTGCTTTGGATTGCGAGCACGTTTCCGGAACTAATTATGCTCGCAAACCGAGGTTCCACTGTATATATATATGTGTATATATATAGTGAGATATGACCAGCCATTCATCCCAGCCAATATCCCCAGACCACCAGGGGATATTGCCCTTCTTGTAACATAGAGGTGTCCCGAGTTCCAGCAGGGCATCATGGACAGTGGAGTTTTTCATCACAGCCCTGCTGGATACCATGGGGACCTCCAGGGGATACTGCAGGGAGGAGAAGGGACTGCTATTTTCCCTATAACCCAGAAGTACATCTTAGGCACAGCAACAAAGGAAATGATGTACTTCCGGGATGAAGAAGAAGAGTTTTCACCCGACCCGGAAGTGCTGGATAATCACGTGGACTGAGGGCTCAGAAGCACTTCTGGGTCATGAACTATAAAGGACTCTAGGAAATCCCAGACGAGTGAGCTGAGTCGGGTGGCAGAGGGACAACGCATCTGGCAGTAGGAGGATTGATTATTGTAGTATTGTGATTGATTACTGGTTTATGAATATTGTGGAGTGAAGGGTGCTTTGTGCACGTTATTGTGCCCCACATCTGTCACCATATATATATATATATATATATATATATATCCATCCATATTCTAACCAGCTGAATCAGAATATATATATATATATATATATATATATATATATATATATATATATATATATATATATATATATTCTCCCGTGTCTCGTGGGTTTCCTCCGGGCGCTCCGGTTTCCTCCCACAATCCAAAGACATGTAGGTTAGGTGGATTGGCATTTCTGAATTGGCCCTAGTGTGTGCTTGATGTGTGGGTGTGTTTGTGTGTGTCCTGCGGTAGGTTGGCACCCTGCCCTGGATTGATTCCTGCCTTGTGCCCTGTGTTGGCTGGGATTGGCTCCAGCAGACCCCCGTGACCCTGTGTTCGGATTCAGCGGGTTAGAAAATGGATAGATGGGTGGATATATAAATATATATATATATATATATATATATATATAAAATTCTGTGTTAGTTTTTCAAAACAACTTTCACAGCACTGACATTGCCCCTCTTATTGGCACAAGTTGTTCTTCAGCATGTCCCATCTTAGTCTCTTTATCCTGCAGGTTTGACTTTGCCAGTGTTCAATCTTGTTTATGTGCTATTTTCTAGGATAGGTTTCTACCTTTACTATTTTGCCATGCCTGCCAGCTGTTTGCTTACCTTACAGTAAATTTATTGCACCTTTGCTTACTTCATACTTGTATGGCTTGCGCTAGGCTACGCATTATGTGTAGCACCTTTTGTGCATTTTTGTGAATGTGCAGAATTTTACGTTTAAAATTAAACGTGTTTGCAGGTTTCCACTGAATTGTAGCATTTGATCTCATATACTACGTAGATTAACTGGCATAACATCCACTACTAGGTTGATACCATAGAGGACTGTCTTGAGGCCAGTACTTGCAGCACATCATCCCCAAATATGAGGGGTAGTATTGTGTGCTCTCTTAAAGGAAGCAGGAGTCATGGAGGCTGTCTTGGAATATTGCTATTTTAAGGGTCATGCATATCAATAAATGTAGTCTCTAACCGTGGATGTTACTGAATGCCATGGCCCAAAAGTGACCCTAGAATTGTCAAACACTGTGGAACCAAGACCACCTGAACGACTGGGCTTAAATAACTGCCCAAACAAGCCCCAAAATCCTCAGCTCACTTTGTACCACAATCCCTAGAAAAGAAAAAGCAATAACTTCACATGGAGTCCTAAAGAGAACAAGCAAATAGAATATCTTTGTTAAGGGATAATTAATAACTTAACACCTAGGACTATTATCTATCAATTTCATCAAATTAATAAACCAATTATTCTTAATTAACTAAACACAAGAATCAAAATTAATTCTGATAACTAAGTAATAAAATACTTCCTGATTAACAGTTAAACTCAGGAGAAATTAAATTACAAGATAATGAAGTAGTAATGAATACCTGATAAACCTCTGAATCCTTTAAGGGGAAACATAGAACATTCCAGCACAGTTGGATTCCATCTAAATTAGCAAACATGGAAATCCCCATAAACATTTCACAAAATCAGAAACTGTGCAACTGGAATCAAAATTTAAAATTATCTATTGTTCAAATCTAGATGAATTACCTCAAACTTAAACAACTTGAAGACCCTTACTAAAAATATCTAAATAGAGCATCTTTTAATAGAAATTGCATCCAGCAGGGGGTGCATGATCTCTGGGAATATGTTTGTTAGAGAGAGCTGCTTTTACTAAACCAAAAGTCTATATATCCATCCATCCATCCATTATCCAACCCGCTATATCCTAACTAAAGGGTCACGGGGGTCTGCTGGAGCCAATCCCAGTCAACAAGGCAGGAAACAAACCCCAGGCAGGGTGCCAGCCCACCGCAGGGTACGCACACACACCAAGCACAATTTAGAATCGCCAATGCACCTAACCTGCATGTCTTTGGACTGTGGGAGGAAACTGGAGCACCTAGAGGAAACCCACACAGACACGGGGAGAACATACAAACTCCACACAGGGAGTACCTGGGAAGAGAACCCAGGTCTCCTTACTGCAAGGCAGCAGCGCTACCACTGCGCCACATTGCCCCCCCTTATATATCTGAAAATAAAATATTTCATTCTTTCCTAGTGGTGTAGTGGTAATTCTAAGATGAAAGAAAAAGTAATACTAAACAAAAGAAATACTTAGCTTAATTTAATATCGGCTGAACATTCATAATGATACAATTTTTGAAAAGGAGCTACTAGCAAAAGTGTGAAGTTGTGGGGTTCCTACAAGAGGCTCTGTTGAGAGAGTGTAGGATTCATGTTTCCTAGGTATGGGCATGAGTGCTGTCTTCCATCAGCCTGAAGGTGATTGCTAATGTTCATTACAGTTGACAGTGCTTTGTACTTTTCTCATGGTCTTTGTTTCCAAAATAAGAAAATGCATTTGCCAAGCATTGGATTCATTCACACAGAATCTCTAAACAGTAGACAGTTGTCCTCGATCATATTATATTATATCATCTACTCTTGCATTTTGCTTTGTACTTGTAAGTTGGACAATTGGGAGACAAAGTCAGAGAGGTGAGATTGCTTTGGTTTGGACATGTGCAGAGGAGAGATGCTGAATATAATAGGAGAAGAATGTTAAGGATAGAGGTGCCAGGTAAGGGGAGAAGAGGAAGGCCCAAGAGAAGGTGTATGGATGTGGTGAGAGAAGACATGCAGGTGATGAGTGTGACAGAACAAGATGCAGAGGACAGAAAGATATGAAAGAAGATGATCCACTGTGGCAACCTGTAATGGGAGCAGCCGAAAGAAGAAGACTTGTAATATTACTATTGTACTATTGTATTGTATTGAGGAATAATTGTGTTCTGTTCTGTGTATTGTATTGTTGTATGGTTTCTAAATTCTTTTTGGACTACCCCCATCCCATCGGGACAACATGACGAAGAGGGTCCCGAAGCATGATTGCCATGTCTGTGGAGGACAACTTAGCTGTTGCCATGGCAACCACAGTCTCCCAGCACTGGAGTGGCTCGAAGTGAAAGCACGCTATAAGTGCCGTCATCGATGGGTGATGCCAGGAACATTATAAATGCAGGGAACAGGATTACATAGCCAATAACCTGGCCACGACCCTGCCTGATCACTGTGCCTGTGTACAGGAGAATGGTAGATCCCACTTCAATAAATAACTGATTAACTGTTAACTTTAAACAACTGTTTGTTGTTCCTGTTTCAAGTGGGATAAAGCTGATTTTGCTAAAGTACTGAGACTCAGCCCCGTGTTTTGGGGCTGCAAGACAGGGACTCACAGGTCACATTGTATTTACCCCTTTTTTTGACACCCCCTGCATGCCCAACCTACCTGGATAGGAGTCTCTCTTCTAATTACATTTTCTTCCATTTTTTCCATAAACAGGCTTTTTTTGGAAGTTTTGTCTTGTCTTCTTAGAGAGTCAAGGATGGGGGACTCTTTGTGTGATTTTGGGCTATACAAAAATAATTGTATTGTATTGCATTATATATACTGTACTTATATATCCTCCTCACACCACTGCTATCCTTGTTCACAGCCTTGTCACTTCTCATCTGGATTATTGCAATTCCCTTTTCTTTGGTCTTTCTCGCAAATCTCTTTATAAGCTTCAACTGGTCCAGAATTCAGCTGCCTGCATCATTACTAGAACCCCCTCTATTCACCATATCACTCCCGTTTTGCAGCAGCTTCATTGGCTTCCAGTTCATTTCCGAATTTAATTCAAAATTCTCCTACTAACTTTTAAGGCTATCCACAACCTTGCCTCTTCATATCTGTCTGACCTCCTCCATGTTGCCATTCCCTCCCACACCCTCAGATCCTCTTCCTCCATCCATTTGACTGTCCACTTCGTCCGTCTTACCACTATGGGGAGCAGAGCATTCAGTTGCTCTGCTCCCCAGCTTTGGAACTCACTACCACCTGAGCTTAGAATTATTGAATTATTTTCACTTTTCAAATCCAAACTTAAAACGAATTTGTTTAAAACCGCTTTTTCTCATTGATACCAATGACTGTGTCTGATTTTAACTTCTGTATTTTACTTTTGTTTATAATCTGTGTTTTGTCTATTGTTGTGTCCTTGAGTGTTTAGAATGGTGCCTACATATAAATAAAATTTATTATTATTATTATTATTATTATTATTATTGACCATCACCAAACAGTGAGAACATCAGCACTTTTTAATAGCCTGCCTGAGTTGCCTCCACTTGTTTCTTTCCATCTCCCTGTCAGGTTGCTTACATGGTAGTAATGTTTCTCCCTGTCACCTGGTTTGCATTTTTTAGATATTTTCAGCTGTGTTAACTCCTGGCCTTAGTTTTGAGTAAAATCAGGTACTATGGGGTGTCACAGATGTCTGAGGTTCTTACCTGGCCGGGATGCCTGGAGAGACTGGATAGAGACATTAAAAGCTTCCAGGTCAGGAGGACACAACTGCCCTGGAGCAGGAGAGGACCACGGGAGAGGAGGAGAGACATTCCTACTTGTTGGGACCCGTGGCCACCACCAGGTGGCGCCTTAAGCCTCCTAGAACCCGCGAGAATTTTACACTTGACAAGATGGCGGAGGAAACCTGCCAGGGATGCCCCGGAGTGCTTCAGGGGCAAAGGGCAGCACTTCCGCCACACCAGGAAGTGCTGCCAGAAGTTCGTTTCCAGCCACCTGGAATACATCCGGGCGGGAATAAAAGGGCCCGCCTTCTAACAGTCTGGGAGCTAGAGTTGGGAGTGGGAGCAGGACAAAGCGGCTAAAGACTGAGGAAGAGAAGGATTATTGGGGTGATTATTGCATTGTGCATTGTGTGGTGTTCGTGGACTGTATTTATTTATGAGAAATAAACGTGTGACTTTTATAAAGATGTGGTCTCCGACTGGTGGTGTCCAGGCAAGTCTCACAGGGGGAATAAACAGGTCACAGTGGCACTCTTCAAACCTTTGGCTACAGAAACACTGAAGATTCCGACTATAGTTCTGATTTACAAAATTGTTCATAGCAGTAATTGGTTTCTTCTGTAGATTCTTGTAAGGTGGGATTATTAAGAGTAATAGACCCTGAGGGTATTTATATTGGTTGATTGTGACAATGTAAGCAGTGGGTCTTTTTTGAATTTTTACAATGTGTTTCATAATCAACAGAAATGTTAAAAGCAAGAATGAAAAATCAATTCAGTTCTGGAAAGCAGTCTGGTAATTTGGTGTTCCAATATGTCAAATCGTCTACTCAGTGTTTTGCAAAGTGACACAGCTGCTTCTTAGGTGGTCCTCTAACACAACTCAAGCAGCTTATCTCTTTTTCATTAACTATTGCACCCCATGAAAACATTGCTTCTTTACCTATTCAAAGTTTAGGTGTTGTACTTGACATAAGTCTGAATTTTGACTCACATATCTCTACTGTGGTATAAGAGTACTCGACCCAATGCTGCCTCTCTCTTTGCCACATGCATGTAATTTAAGAACAATTTTGAAGAAAGCACCCCATTCAGCCACTACATAGCTCTTCACTTCTTATTCGTATAGCTTTTGCAAAGGGAGATTTGAAGGACCCCAAAGTTGCTTGGCTGCTTACTTCATATATCTGTGGTTTACTCTCCAAAAAAACTTTTAATGTTTGTAGAAAAATTAGTCTCAGCCTAATCCTATTTGAGTCCAGACATTCACAGTACTAATTTATCTCATAATTTTAAAAAATATTTGTCAAGTCACCTCTTGATTTTTCATTTACTATACTGAAATTATTTAGCTCCTTCAGAGGCTTTTCCTCTCTCATATTCTATTTCTTCACTCCTTCCTATCATTTCTTTGTATTATTTCTTAGGCTTCAAGACATACCAACAGACTTCAAGTTCAAAATGCTGCTTCTAGAGTCCTGATCGAGGCCATAATGTGCTGCTATATTACACCTCATCTGGCTCAGACCCAGGGTCTTCTAGTTAGATACATGACCCCTTAATCTTTATTTATGTTAACACACAAACTTTTCAGTGGCAATACCTGCCCTCACTCCTCACCAATGCAATATGAGAGGTAATATAAGATATCTTGATATCTCTCTTCTCACTGGCTCAAAGCCTTTCAACCTTGCTGTTCAGGTTGTTCATCATCTGAAGAGAATTTGTATAATAAAATTATTGTTTAGTGGCTCAACAGCTGCCACTTCCTTTGTACTTTACAATGACTCTCTGAAATGGGCTTCACTCTAGTAACCTATACTAGAGTTTCTAATCGGGACCATACAATAAATGATCACTCCTTCTGCTTTTAAAACACATTGATCTCATTTTTTAAAAATTTTCCAGACTATTTGAAGTGCAATGTCATCAATATTAAAGCACATTGCCTGAAACCTGGCAGAGAAAAATGTGACTTTAATTGTCCATCCATGCATTCAACTACCCATATTTTTGGAAAAAATGAATCCAGTTCAGAGTCTTGAGGGAAGCAGCATCAAGTTCTTCATCTGAATCAGCTCAGGACACGGTGTTAGTCCATCACAGGGAACACTTGTTCCCACACCAACACACAGTCAATTCACGTCAAGATGCTTTATTATTATACCATCCATACATTGAATTGCAGCATACATGGTGGGTTGCTTTGCTCTACGTTGGATGGGGGTGCCTGCTCACTATTACCCCTGCGGAACGGGGCTAACTCTGTCGTCCAGGAATGGCTGTACCTCAGGTACGGCAGCACCGGGACCAGAGTTAGGTAGGGTGTGTGTGGGGAGTGTGAATGGGTGTCTGGCGTACATCCTTGTAAGTCTTGGGTTGTATGTGTATGTGAGAGCATGAGGGAGGGAGTGTATGACTGTGTTTGTGTGTGACTGTATATGTCAGGTGGGGTTTTGGACCTCCCTCTCCTGGGACATCTGGCAATACTACAACATCTTTGCCTACCCTCCCCTGCCTTAAGCATCTGTCTGGTCGCTCCCGGTGGCTGCCTGGTGGGATCTGGTTCCCTGGGCTCTGTTGGATCCTCGGCGGGGTGGGTCGCCCTCGGTCCCGGGCTGCTGGTTCCGGGCCCGGCCGACTCGGGAGAGCGGCTGCGGGCGGGCCTGAGGGCTTGCCGTTGATATCTCCCGGGACTCTGCCGGCTGCTGGTTGTGACCCCCGGGGTGATCCTCTGCGCCTCGGGTGGGGGTTGGGGCTTCTCTGGTGACGGCCTCCCTGGGGTCTCCGCGCTCTGGGGTGACCTCTGGATCTCTGGGCTTGGAACTCCCTCCATCTTCCGCACGCGTTTTTGGGGCAGGTCTGTGGCCCTTCACACTCACTATTGGATGCTCCTATAGAGAAACCTTACACATACAAGCGTGCGTACACAGACACAGGTGCTCACATGGTGATTTCATAAGTATGACTTGGACATCTTCAGCACATGATCTAAGGTTGTGGTGGCCTTAAATGCCTCAGTAATAATTACTGTATGATTGTCAGCAAACATTTTACTTTTATATATCTTCATGTAGCTGATGCAGCAATGTTTTTGTCTTGTGGTTTTTTGTTTCCCCACCCCCTCTCTTTCTGCAGGTCTAGAAGTGGATTCTGGTTTATTTATTGTTTATTCTATACGAAACCCCCCCCTCCCCCTTTACCTCCATCTCTTCCTTCTCTCTCTTCTTTTTCTTTCACTTTTGTCTCCGTGTCCG
Organism: Polypterus senegalus; assembly: GCF_016835505.1. Taxonomy (NCBI): domain Eukaryota; kingdom Metazoa; phylum Chordata; class Cladistia; order Polypteriformes; family Polypteridae; genus Polypterus; species Polypterus senegalus. Next base: position 288,732,713 of record NC_053154.1, read on the forward strand.
TTCGAATCTTAAAACATCTAAAATATTTTTAATAAAGTTTTGGTATCAGGCGTGACGTCAGCAGAAGCTGTAACGCTCCACCTGAGAGAAAAACTGTAAGGCTAGTCGCCAGCATTCAGACATCAATTCTGATTGCTTCACAGCCGAACAGGACACGGTAAAGAAAAAAAAAAAAGAATTGCAGCATACAGTGATATGAAATAACGTTCCACATTGCAATAAATACAACAAGACAGGACAACTGCAATACAAGTAATACACTATACTATAAAAAAAATTAAATAATAGGTAAATGAGTAGATAGTACTATACTGAAAAGGTTAGTAATAAATAATTACACAAATAATAAAAAAAAAAGCAACAGTAGTAACAAGAGTAGCAAGTATGCTGCAAATAAATAAGCTATTAGGAGCAGATCTGAGGGCAGAGTGGCAGCACTTGCAAGCCAAACTGTATGTCCTGGGATGTTGGAAGACAACTGCAGTGCCAGTTGCCCACAGTAGCTGGGACAGGATTGAAACACAGTTTCTTGGAGAAGAGGTTTTGCTGCTCGCTGTTTATTGTATTTACAGTTTTTCAAATCTTATGAAGCCATCTTTTTTTATCTGTTTAGAACAGTGGTTCTCAACCTGTGGGGCGGGACCCCCTAAGTGGGCGCGAAGAGGTGAAAAAATGAAAACAAGAATCAAAAATATGAAAAAAACATCTGTTGAAACCAAAACAAATTAACTTACACTACATTTTGATACTAGAACAATAAATATAGAGTTAGATAAATGTAGATAAAAGTTAAGTAGGTATAATAAAATATGCATCTACATTTCAAAAAAAATGTTAGGGGGGCGCGATTAAAACTGTTATGAAAACTTGGGTCGCAAATACTTAACGGTTGAGAAACACTGGTTTAGAAGTTTGCAAATCGACTGCTTGTTGATAAATGTTGCTTTACTTATGTAAAATATCTTCCAGGTAATGAACATGTTTTCTTGTTATTAAATTAATGCATTGGATATGAAAAGAAGAGGTCATGCAAAATGTTATATCTAAGCCAGGGTTCCTGCTCTGACTTGATTGCAAAGTCTTTTTTGTTCAATTTTGAGTTATTGACGTATGTTAATGTTACTTTTATGTATTGTCTGCTTTGTTTTCTATGCCTGTGATATGGTCCATGTCCTTCAAGAGGTGGGGCTATGAGCCAATCACCATCAGGACATTCCCTCCACACTATAAATCTGAAGGGTCTTTCATAGTTCCTGACGATTCAATTCAGATGGGATAGGAAGTGGTGAGTTAACTTGTGTTTTCTGCTCTGCTTATACTAATTGTGATTTTTCTGGAGTAAAAAGTAAAAATGACAGTAAACTTGAAGAAGAAAAACAGTCATGTTACCTGACATAAAACAGAATTCTGGATGAACCATTGTTAAAATGTATTTTCTTACACTGAGCTAACAATGGATGTGGGGGTCTGTGAATATACAATTAGCTTAGATCTCACTGTAATGAATCTGCCAGCTTGGAAGTGTACAGTGTCTATGAAGTGGTTACAACATGACTCATGATCTTCATAATCATCTTGATTCTTCTTCATCCACAGAATGAGCCCAGGGCATGCAGCTTAACCGTACTGCTCTTTTGTGAACTTGTCCTGACAGCTACAGTGTTTTTCTGCTCCCTTTGGTTTCTCAGGTTAATTAGTTTTTATCCAAATACTTGCTAACAAGCCAGGCAATTATGCATTTTTACTTTTGCTTTATTAACACATTATTTTTTAAGAGTTTTTTTTAAATGTCATGCAATTGAAAGATCAAAATAAAACAAGAAAAGCTGTTAGTTGTATTTAAGAGCTTAATTAGAGATGTTGCCAAAATAATGAAAAAAAAGTAAAGAGACATTATGATCGATTCCTGCAGCACAAATAACAGCAGGTTTTCTGCTTGTTTGTAATTTTATCATTTAGAATGTAAATATTCAAAATACATTATATTAACCTTTACAAATCAATACCCTTTAATGAGGCATAATGTGATTGTTTAGTTTCTATTTTAACACAAGTACAGGCAGCCTAAGATCCTTAAATGGCTGCTATCAATAATGTATTCCCCATCAGCAGAAGCTAAATTAAAGAAAGAAACATTTCAATATAAAATCTAAATAAGAAAGCATTGTTAACATACAGTATTTGCAGCCTTAAATAGAGTAGCTCTCAATAGGAAACTTTTCATAAAAGAACTCTTAATGCACTTGGTCCACTATGACAAGAAAAGCTTTCAAAAATATGTGAATATTTTTTTGGGTGTTAACTTCACTTACATTCATTGTGAGTCACAAAATTATGGACTTGTAAAGCACAGAGAATATGAAGTCATTTTTATGCAAGATTATATTCTTAAAACAGCCCACAAAACCTGAACCCTATGGGAAAATATGGGTTATAGTGTGTGCACTATCCACCTTTACTAACCATTGCCATGCACACATAATTTCATAGGGACGGCACGGTGGCACAGTGGAGTGTGTATGTTCTCCCCATGTCGGCGTGGGTTGCCTCCGGGTACTCCACAGTCCAAAGACATGCAGGTTAGGTGCATTGGCGATTCTAAATTGTCCCTAGTGTGTGCTTGGTGAGTGTGTGCCCTGCGGTGGGCTGGCGCCCTGCCCGGGTTTGTTTCCTGCCTTGCGCCCTGTGCTGGGGTGGATTGGCGCCAGCAGACCCTCGTGACCCTGTAGTTAGGATATAGCGGGTTGGATAATGGATGGATGGATGGATATAATTTCATGCACCAAAAATCAACCAAGCTCATCACAATGTTTTTGCAATTAGGAGCTCTTGGAAAAGTTTTATATTAGCGCTACACCTTGCTGCCATTGAATATATTTAATACATTTATTTGAAAAAACGGAGTGTAAACCCCATCACCAAAGTAGGCAGGTACTTACCTAGGCCCCAAAGACCAAAAATGGAGAAAGGGAGTGGACCATTCCTGCTTATGTGGGACAAGTGAGCAAGACTCATAGGGTCCGGTGTGGGGAGTGTCAGGCACATGTGCTGACCCTCCAGTCTCACCCCTCGAGGCTTAGTAATGATTCTATTGCAGGTTCACCTACAGAAACCTTGTTGCAACTTTTACTTAATTTACAGCCAAATTTGATTGTTTTCTTGGTGCTATGCCACAGTCTGCAAATGACCACATGAGGGCCTCACTACTGCCATCTGTAGTAGTGATGGGTGATATTTACAAAAGGCAGGGACTTAATCAATGCAATCTTATGACCCACACTTACTGGGAATTCCTCACTCTTTGGGAAAAATTGCAAGCTTCTGTGGATTTCAATCTCTTACCTACTCCTCTCATTGTGCATAGACACATGTTCATCCGTTCATTGTTGTGTGCATGCAGCCCCAGACATCAAAGGGCATAACCGACCTGTTGTGGTTCACATGTTGCTGATGCGCCATAGGCCTCTCAGATTTTTTTTTTTCTACTGCACATAGCTGTGAATAGCCTTGGGAAGACCACAGATTTCACAAAATGGGTAACACTTTTATGAAATGCATAAGTGAATCCATGGAAATGGATTCTAAGGCTAACAAGGATTTAATGTACGAAGTTTTAATTTCTTAACTACTGGACCTTTTTTAGAATTTCAGCAGCAGTATCAATCTAGGCATTGTCCTGTATTAACCAATTTGGAACAATTTAGTTATTTAGGGAAAAAAGCTAAAGATTATTTATACACTGAAAAGAAGCCTTCATCAGTTGTGTGACAAAAAGGACAAAGCAAATTACATATATGGTAAGGAAACTACTGAACAAAACCAGGAGAGATGGAAGAAGTCTAATGTTGAGAGAAGGCATAAAAGCCTGCCATTAGAGATTAAGGGAAATATTAAAATGTATGTCATTCATTAAGACCTGGGGGAATATGTGATCCAAGGCTGAGAACGAACCCCCCTTCTTCTGTTTTTCATTGCAAGGTGTCTTTAAAACTTTGTGAAAGAACACAAATGGAGAGATCATTGAAGGTCTTTGATCTTCATCGTTTGAATAAGCTCCATGAAATGTTCTCCTAGCAGTCTCCTTGTTTCACCTATATAGATGGCTGGACACGTCCTGCAAGAAATGCAGTAAATAAGATGTTTAGAGGCATAAGGTCTGATGGTTTAATATTGAATTTATCAGAGGGACCAATTCTGATCATATTGTTGTAATGTACAATATGTTGATGTATATATGCATATCAACTGAAAGTGCCTGGCAGTATTGGTTCTGCTTTGTGAATTGAGCCACAGATAAGACGTTTGCATAGATTAGGATGCTGACGGAAGGAGACCAAATGAGGGTTAGGGAAAATAGGCACTTGTGGTAGAATCATCCTGCCAAATTGGAAAATTTGCTGTAATGACCTGTGGAAGAAAAGAAGTGATATGTTTGAAAAGACTGACAAGTGTGACACAGGTTTCATTAGTAGTGTTCCTCTTGGAGTAAATGTTCAGAATTTTTCTCCTCCATTAGAAAATAGAGAGGTACACATCCTGGAAAGAGAAGATGACTAGTTAAATGTGGATTAAACTAGGCTATTTACATGATGAGGGAGCACTCATAATTAAATAACGGGAGAGGCCAGCACAACAATCTCTCTCCATCTTCCACAAATCTTAGGAGACAGAATGTGAATCCTAAGAAGCTATCAAAATCTTTAATGTGCCGTCATGGCGAATAGGCAATTATAACATTAAAATCTATCTATAGCTGAGACTGAACAAGTCAGTTGGATCAGTTAAGAAACATTTCACGCAACAAATACTGGTACAGATGGTCTGAAGAAAGAAACTTTTTAACCCTGAGCAAATAAGAGATTCATGACTGAAAAAGTGAAAAATGACAATATTCTAAAATAGACACCATACATATACTATACATGACAGAGCAAGCTCTGACTGTGATTGACAATACACAGCAAATGCCTACTGCACCATAATTGTAGTTCATTTGAATGAACTGGAGGTAGAGCACAGATATTTTATTGGGGATGTCAAGCTCTCTGTTACCATCCATCCATTATCCAACCCACTATATCCTAACTACAGGGTCACGAGGGTCTGCTGGAGTCAATCCCACCAACACAGGGTGCAAGTCAGGAAACAAACCCCGTGCAGGGTGCCAGCCCACCGCAGGATGCACACACACAATTTAGAATCGCCAATGCACCTAACCTGACTGTGGGAGGAATCCGGAGCACCTGGAGGAAACCCACGCAGACACGGAGAGAACATGCAAATTCCATGCAAGGAGGACCCGTGAAGCGAACCCGGGACTCCTAACTGCGAGGCAGCAGCACTACCCACTGCACCACCGTGCCACCCTTGCTGTTAGCACTGTATTAATATATTTTCATTTGCTTACCAAGGGAAACAGATTAAACTGGAAATCATATGTAACTGACTTGACTTTATGAGATAGTAAAAGCAAAGAGCTATTAACTCATTGACTGTGATATAGAGCCTGAATGTTTATAGATGATTTATACTTTGCCTGGACCAAAATCATTTATTCAAATTTAAAATATTAAATCAGATCGGCATTACAGAGCAATTTAAGTTAAATTATAAACAGTGCCCTACCGCTCCATTCTCTAGGTCATGGGGACACCTCCTAAAATAATAAAATAAAAAGGTAACCTTCTGCTTGCCTGACTCTTCCTGCTCTTTAACCATTCACTCCCTTTACACTATATTTTGTGTAATGTTGCAGCCTGGACAGAATAAAAACCTTTAAGAGACAGAGGCAGTGCCAAAAACTACCTTAAACAACAGCCAAAGGGCTTGGCACTTTTAAAATGTCAATTTTTAAAACGGTCTAAATGTAATGGTGTCAATAAAGAATTTCATGTTCGTGTTTGCACTAGAAATGTAAATGGTTACAATACCTTACCTGACCTAAGCAGGCTCCATTGTAGGATTAAAGTTGGACAGTTTAACATCTGTGGTAGAGCGACGGGCACTAAGCAAACTCCTGTCAATCATGAAGAATCCACTGCATCCACTTAACAGTGTCATCTCCAGACAGAGGAGTAGCTTCAGTGACAGACTTTGTCACCGTCCTGCTCCACTGACAGACTGAGGAGATCATTCCTCCCCACACTATGCACTCTTCAATTCCACCCTGGGGAGTAAATGCGAACATTAATTTTATTTTAATTCTTTTCATTTTTATTACTATTTAATTTAATATTGTTTCTTTGTATCAGTATACTGCTGCTGGATTATGTGAGTTTCCCCTTGGGATTAATAAAGTATCTATCTATCTATCTATCTATTGGCTCTTTACCATTATCTGTTCCAATCATGCAAAAAGACTGTATGGTTTACCTCACCAATGATTATTCTGTTCTAGTCACCACACTACAAGAAGGAGGATGGAGCTGCACTTGAAGCTGTGCAGTGGAGAACACAGAGGAGCATCCTTGGAATTTGACAAACTCAGAGAATTAAATCATTTAGTCTCGAGCAGAGGAGACTGAATGAGGACAGAACCCAAGTCTTCAAAATTCTCAAATGCATAATTAAAGTTGGTCAAGCTGAATTTTTCCAACTAAACTTTGAGTCATATACTTGAGGTCATCAATGGAAATTAAGAGGAAGTGCATTTAGGATTGAAGCCAGGAAACACTTCTTAACTCATAGTCATGGGAATCCGGAGCAAACTACAGAGAAGCAGAAAGCTTGACAACATTTTAAGAAGCATCTGGATGAGATATTGGGACAACTTAGCTATTAGCTAAGCTTGATGGACTGAATGGTCTCATCTCATTCATCACATTTCTTATATTCTTATGTTCTGCGCAAAATCCTTGACCTGGAAAAAGAAGCATGACTAACTTTCTTCTGGTGTGCCACGTTAAGTCCAACTCAAGAGAGTAAGTTGCTGTCTTTTGTCGGCAAACAGTGGTAGAAGGTACTTTTTTATGTCAATGACTCTGTTTTTCTTTTCATTGAACCACCACTTATTAACTATGGTTTCCAAGCTACACAACTCTCTTCACATACCGTCCTCTTTGTAAAGGTTCTCTCAGCTTCTCCCGGTTTTCAACATGACTTGTATGTCACGATGCAATGGAGACATGGCAATATTACTCTACTTGTACAATGTAATATGTTGAATTTGATTGTATGGCTTAAACTATTGTATACTAGGTAATTTTGCTGCCAGTCTGATCTCTTTTGAATTGCTATTTTCCATCTTTTTCACCTTGACTTTTGTTTCTTGCCATCTGTGCTTGTCTTTCCTTTTGTATTTTTTGAGTACGTTTTGCTATTTTATGCTTCTTGTTCTTTTTTAAGACCATTATTTCTTCTATTCTGTTTTTTTCAATGAATATTTTTGCTTGTTCTCTCTGAGGTAGTTTGTTTTTAGGCATGCACTCACATTTGTCGACACAAGAAGAGGGCAGCAAAGTCAAATCCTTGCAGGTTGAACTGTATAAGCTTTGCAATCATGATAGGGCCTGTCAGTGTTTTTATACCTTATGTTGCTTTTCCTTGTTCCCACCTCTCACAGCTAAAGTCTGGTTTACTCAACAGTATCTATTGTGCATTTTAGTTTGTTGGGGGCCTTGTGCAGAATGCCACACTGCCTAAATGAATAAGCAAACTTTGTAAACTTTAAACAAGTCTAAGAGAAGGACACCTTTTCAGAAAACTTTACAAATGCTATAGGCTTTTCCTGTTTTAGTTTAATTCTATGCTTACCATTTTCAAAGCTCAGTCACTTAATAAATCAAGCCATTTATTTGATGCTTACTAAGTGACGTGCTTAAGGCAACAAGTGAGTGATTTGTTTAAAAGCCTGCAGGCTAGTCATCTCTATTGAAGGTATAACTTGTTAAATGATGAAGGTTTTAATTGTACACACTTCCACCTAAAGCTACTGACATTTTCTAAATGTTGTTAATGTGAAATCAACATTTTACTTTTACAGAATCACATCCTTTCTCATGCATGCCAAAGTCATTCAGGCAGTGGAAAGACAACAAAACCTTTTCTGGATATTTGTGCCTTATTTGTGCGTGCTTTCTAAACTAACAACCAAATGTACAAGGCAGGAAATCAATAAATAAATGCATCCTTGAGAACTGAACTTTATGTAGCTGTATGCTTTTTCATCTGAAGCACAGGTTTATTAAATAAGCTTGCAGTCTGTGCAGTGTTATGAATATGCCAGGTTTATATGTAAGAAAGATGGTATTATGATCATTTGTCCAAAATAGTAACTGCTCACTTCCATCTAGATATTTGAACATTAATACTTAATGCACGCAGTGCATCAATGCACGCTTTTATTAAAATCTATAAAATGATTCAAGCTGATTTATCACACAACATTGGGCAACATGATAAACCTTTACAAAAGAGGCTAGACAGCAGGTAAAATTTTAATTATTGTTTTGTAGGGATGAATGCTATAAATGAATAAACACACAAATATTGTGTAAGCCTGTTAAGATATAGCATCTCTAAATGGGGGCAGTATTACAAATCAGATACAATTTTACAGAACAAAGACATGTTGTGAAGCAAATGATTGTGTAAATATAAAGATGAAAAGTAAGCTATAGGCTACGTGGTTCCCTAGATATAAGATAATAGGATATACTGAAATATTTACTTTATCTGGGTGTACAAATCCTACATTAGATTCTTGCCATCACCAGTTCAATTATCTGTAATCTTCCACTTGTATAATTTCTCTATATTAACACTTAATGTCAAATCTCACTTGGTTTATGCCTATAAGTAGGAGTGAAGATCCATCCATCCATCTTCCAACCCGTTGAATTCGAACACAGGGTCACAGGGGTCTGCTGGAGCCAATCCCAGCCAACACAGGGCACAAGGCAGGAACCAATCCTGGGCAGGGTGCCAACCCACCGCAGGACACACACCAAGCACACACTAGGGCCAATTTAGAATCGCCAATCCACCTAACCTGCATGTCTTTGGATTGTGGGAAGAAACTGGAGTGCCCGGAGGAAACCCACGCAGACACGGGGAGAACATGCAAACTCCACGTAGGGAGGACCTGGGAAGCGAACCCAGGTCTCCTAACTGCGAGGCAGCCCAGGAGTGAAGATGAAATCATTAAATGACAGGGGATGATTGGATCCTTCCATTAAACTCATGGAGTCAAGTCTCCTTCTGTTTCCCTTATGTTAATTCTATCAGCCTTTAATTTATATTATCTCTGTAAAATAGTTTCCTTTCTATGTATCTCTCTGTTAGACATTGGAAATTTCAACTTTCATAATTTTTTATTTGGTCTCATAGAACATATGAACGATCTAGACAAGAACAGGCCATTCAGCCCAACAAAGCTCGCCGGTCCTATCCACTTATTTTTTCCAAAAAACATCAAGTCGAGTTTTGAAAGTCCCTAAATTCCTATTGTATTCCACACTACTTGATTCTCTGTGTAAAGAAAAATGTACGAATTTTTGTGTGAAATTTACCCTTAACTAGTTTCCAACTGTGTCCCCTTGTTCTTGAGTGGTGGCTCTGAGGCTAGGGATCTGCCCTGGCAATCGGAAGGTTGCTGGTTCAAATCCCAAAAGGGACTCTGCTCTGTTGGGCCCATGACCAAGGCTCTTAACCTGCAATTGCTGAGCGTTTTGTGTAGTGAGAAAAGCATTATATAAATGCAAAGAATTGTTATTATTATTATTATTATTGATAAACCCATTTTAAAATAACAGTTTCAATCCACTGTACTAATTTCCTTCATAATTTTAAACATGTCAGTCATTTTTTTCTTCTCTTATTCTTCTATTGCTCTTTTAATCTTTCTTCATAATTCGTCCCCTGTAGCCTTGGAATCAGCCTAGTTGCTCTTCTCTGGACCTTTTCTAGTGCTGCTATGTCATTTTTGTAGTCTGGAGACCAAAACTGCTCACAGTACTCAAGATGAGGCCTCACCAGTGCATTATAAAGCTTGAACATAACCTCCTTGGACTTGTACTCCACACATCAGGGAGCTATATAACCTAACATTCTGTTAGCCTTCTGAATGGTTTCTGAATACTGTCTGGCAAGTCCACTACGACTCCAAAATTCTTCTCATAAGGTGTACTTTCGATTTCCAGACCTTTATATTAATTACATTAAATGTCATCTTCTACAAATCTGCCCCAGCCTGTGTGGTGTCCATGTCTCTCTGTAATGATTCAACAAATTCAAGATTATCTTCCAATTCACCTGGCTTGGAATCATGTGCAAACTTAATCAGCTTGTTACTTATTTTCCTATCCAAATCATTTATATATATTAAAAACAACAGTGGCCCTAGCACTGACCCCCATCACCCTCTTCTTCCTGTATCTGAGCCAATTCTGCACCCATCTAAAAACATCACCCTGAACTCCCACTTCTTTCAGTTTGATGCCCAACCTCTTAGGTGGCACCTTATCAAATGCTTTCTGAAAGTCAAGATTTGATCATATCCTTTAGTTGCTTCCTCAAAGAATTCCAGCAAGTTGGTAAAACATGACCTCCTTCTTCTGAACCCATACACAGTTCAGTAAAACTCCTGTTCTTGCCATGTGTTGCTCAATCTTATAATTAATCACTCCTTCCATTAATTTACCCATTATGCACATTAAACTATATTAGCGTGGATCTGCTCGGTCACCCTTTTTATATAACGGGATATTTGCCATTCTCCTGTCCTTCAGAATTTTCCAGTGCACACTGACTTCCTAGAAATATGGGGTTTATATATGCTCCTTGAGGACAGATGATACTTACATGCACAAGCCAAATGGAAAGCATCAGCACACGTGATGAAACAGGTATTAAATTTAATGCCCCCATTTGAATAACTAGTGACTATATACTGGTCATATGAGATCTCTGATTTTTCGAATAAATAAGACAGAAGTTTCGAAGTAAGGTAGTTCAACTTCGTATCATGGTGCTGGAGAGTGGTGACATGTTTCATGTTGATTACCATGTGCAGGTAAGAATTTAATGTGACAGTAATGACCCTCTAAACCTATATGTGAGCATGAGTTACTTCTGATGGATTGGCATACCCTTTGCTACTGACCTGCATTTTACTCATTGCTGCTGGTTCCATGTCATTGTGGTCTTAAATTGATTAACTGAGTTGGTTATCTTAGAATTTAAAAATGGACGGTGCATTTAGAGTATTGAAAGATGTGAGATTGTATACTGGAATTGTGGGGTTCAGTTAGGAAGCATGTCATTGGTTTATGCAAAGCATACAACATAATTAACTTAGACTTTTAAAAATGAAATTAGAAGTCTTGGAATCAGAGGTAACCTACAAAAGTAGATCTCATGTTGGTTAACTGACAAGAGGCAGTAGAATGAGGTCACCACTGGAGTCCCTTATGGGTCTCTCCTAGAACTGTGACTTTTTCTGATTTATATTAATGACACAGTGTAGTTAGTAAACTTGTGAAACTGACAGTTGATACTAAAAATTGGAGTTGGGAGGCAGCAAAAATAATTTAAAAATGTTTGGACAATCATGAGAACTATGCAAGTAGTTGGAATATGTAGTTTAACATAGAAAAGTGCAAAGTGAAACACATCTGCAAAAGGAACATCAAGATAGGATATACTGTCCTATGGGAAGCCACCTCTGAAAAGGATTTAGGCATATAAGCAATGTGCAGAAGGAATTAACTACAAAGGCAAATATAATGTTAGGTTATATTGTAAAAACTGTTGAATATAAATTGACGGGTATTATATTTAAATTAAATAATGTGCTAGTGTGAATACATTTGGAGTATTGTGTGCATTTCTGCACAAAAAAAAAAGACATAGTAGCTCCTGAAGCTGTGCATAGTAGACCACAAGGTGCATGCTAGGGCTTAATGGCATATGTCCTGCTCTGATATCCTCAGAGAACTAAACCTGTTTAGCCTCGAGGGTAGGAGGTCGCATGGAGACCTACTCCAGGTCTTTAAAAAAGTTCAAACACATTGATAAAGTAGATCCATCGGAATTCTTTCAACTTATTTGTGAATCAAGTATGCAAGGACAACAGTGGATATTTAAGGGAAGGACATGTAGAACTGCAGCCAGGAATCACTTGTTTACTCAGAGAGTTGTGAGACTCTGGAGCAAACTACCAAGACATGTAGTTGAAGCTGAAACTTTGACAACTTTTAAGAAGTATCTTGATGAGATGCTGGGATGGGTTACCTAGAAGCTCAAGAAACAAGCTTGATGAACTGAAAGGTTGTTGTTGCGCAAGTTTCATATGTTCTTATGTTCTTTATACTCAGGCTTCCTCTGTAATTTCTTGTATTGCAGAGCTTTTATTTTATGTGAGTTATAATTGTGTTCCATTGTGACGCTGTACATGGTTGTGAATGTGGTATCTGTGTAGTTCAATTATGGGACTGATGCAATAAACTTGGACCTTATTTTGAGGCAGCTGTTGTTCAGCTGTGTTATTGAATGTGGATGCTGTAATAGTGTCATTCCTTCAATAAATGTCACACAACCAGTACCAAATGACTTTTTTTCTGAATATATGTTGCATCAAAACTTATTTATGATTAAAAAGGCTTTACATATGTTATAAGTATCTTGGCTGCACTATAACCATACAGTCAAAGGTACTGTATAAAACCATGAAAATCTGCTTCTTCAGAATTCTGTTGGTATTTCTGAACAATTCCTCAGTTTCATTGGATGCCAATAAAAACACTTCTGCAGCAACTCAAAGTTAATTCTTAAATGGAGTCGCTAGAGGCTCAGTGCCATACACTGTATTGCTTTGCACTTTCTGATATTTAACCTCATCTGTCCTTTCTAAGCCAAAGTGAATACTTTATTAGTGTCAAGATCCTGGTGGACTGATGTAGCTGTTTCTGAAGCAACCTTTATATCAGAGATGGTACTATTAATAAGTACAAAAGTCTCACTGAGAACATTCTGTGAGAAAGAAGTAAGGTTAGAGACGACATTTCGATTGAGGATGTTTAAAAACATTTGGAAAAAAGCTGAACTGTCAGTGAGAGAGTTGGGCACAAAGAAATGGTATGGTAAACAAGATACTGTAGTATAATGAACCATTAGAGATCAATAATAGAGGAAGAAAACGGAAGAGCAATGAGGTCAGGTTTCACAGCACAATAAGAACATATGGCTGACACTGATTAATGTCTTAAACGATGATGTCTGTCTCTTTATTCTGTCTCAAGATTTCAAAACTTAAGAAAGATGACTTAATGACTTAACAATATGTTCAGAATAAAAATGTCTAGAAACTCTTTGACAAACTGCACTTTTTGATTTTATTGTTGTTTGTACAATATTTATAAGCAATGGACTCTTTATCCAATAAAGAAAATGGATCTTTAAAATCAGTGTTGGATAGGGCTCAAATTATAAATGGGCAGTAAGAAATAAATTGTTTAATTGCGCAGTCATCCTATTGGCACTAATTCATTTAATAAATGTGCACAGCAGATACTTATTTATCGTGATGATCACTTATGGTGTAGAAGACTAAAACAAAGGCAGCCTTAATGACAAGGACAAAGCAAAGTCTTGATTATGATGCGTGTTGTGAAGCCCTGGGCGCGTACTGCCAACCTGGGCCGACACAGAAAGACAGAGACATGAGTTTGCCACACAGCACATGTTTATTCATGTGGGGAAGTGCTTTTTCTCCATTCCCCACAGCACAGTACATAAAGCACCAAACACAGTTCAAGACAAAATCATTTCCTGCTTCTTCTCCTCCTCCGCCTCATCTCCCGGTAAGCTTCATCCACCGCCTCCCGATTCTGGCTTGGTGAGCAGTGGTGGCTGGCTCCTTCTATCGGACACCTGGAGTCCTTCCGGCAGCACTTCCGGGTGTGGAGGAAGTACTACTAAATAGGGCTTAGGAAAGGTCCAGGCGCCCCCTGGTGGTGGCAACAGGCCCCAACAGGGTTGAGCTTCCACATTCCAAACCTGTGGTCCCACTGTAATGGGTGCTCTCTAAAGTTGTGGGAGAGGCAGTATCTGGAATAAACCCTCTCCCCCAGTCCTTCTATGACTAAGGAGGCACAGCAGAGTAAGGGCCCCGGCGGTCCACCACAGTGTGCATTAAATTCATATACCAATATATTTTTTTTGCCATCTTCTCCCAATAAGATAAATGGAAACCAACAATATCTGTCCATTAATTAACTGATGAACTATGACCAGCTGACAAGAGAGGAGCGGAACACAACTCAATACAGCAGCATCCCTAGAGAAAACACAACTCTGGTGAGGCCATGGTCAGTTATGAGAGAGAAAGTTAAAGACCATGTCAGACACAGTCACAGTCCTGGAGATTTCAACCATCCAGTCACCTACCCCTTCCTGTAAATTTTATAGTAGAGTATGTGCTGCCCCTCCAATCTGATGTGAGAATCTTTCCATTCTGAAGATTCCTGTGCTCTTTTATCTGAGATGTCTTTTTCATAAGCAAGAGAACAGCTTGATGCTCTGCTGGTTATCTTAGATCAAATGTACACATTTCTTGATAAGCCTAGTTCATATGTCGGAGCACTATTTCTGACCCATCGGGTCAGGCGGCCTGTACCGAGAGGTCATGAGCCCGGGAGAGGGCATCAGCGTTGGCATGAAGGGACTCCTGCCAATGAACGAGAGAAAACTTGTACTGCTGCAGGTCAAGAAACCATCCGGTAACTCGCGGATTTGACTCCTTGTGAAGGGCCATCCACTTTAGGGGTGCATGGTCCGTCACCAGAGTGAACACCTGACCCAAGAGGTAGTACCGCAGCTGCGTAATCGCCCACTGAATCGCCATTGCTTCCTTCTCCACTGCTGTGTACTTGGTCTCCCAGTCCAACAGTTTCTGGCTTAGGTACATTACAGGGTGTTCAACATTGTCGACGCTTTGGCTCAATACGGCTCCCAAGCCTGTGTCCAAAGCGTCCGTCTGGAGGACAAATGGAAGAGAAAAGTTAGGAGCTATTAATATAGGTGCTGAAGTTAGAGCCTTTTTCAAGTCACCGAATACAGTCTCTGCTTTGTCAGACCATACCACTAGGTTGGGAGCTCTTTTCTTCGTCAAGTCGGTCAAGGGCGCCGGTCTCTCGGAGAAGCAAGGCACAAACCGACGGTAGTACCCGGCCAAACCGAGAAATGATTGGACCTGCCGCTTGGTTCATGGACGGGGCCATGTCAGTATGGCATTTAATTTGGAACACTGTGGCCTCACAGTACCCCGGCCCACCAGGTAGCCCAAGTACTTAGCTTCCCTCAACCCAAGGAAACATTTCTTGGGATTGATTCGAAGCTCGGCCTCTCCTAGTGCCCGCAATACCGCTGTGACCTGCTGTATGTGAGTCTTCCATGTGCTGGAATAGATGACGATGTCATCCAGGTAGGCAGCACAATACAAGTTATGGGGTCGGAGCACTTTGTCCACCAGATGATGGAAAGTTGCAGGCGCCCTGTGTAACCTGAATGGAAGGACACAATACTGCCAGTGCCCGCTAGGAGTGCTAAATGTGGTTTTTACCTTCGCGGACTCCATTAAAGGAACCTGCCAATACCCCTTCGTCATGTCAAGTGTGGTCCGGAACTTCGCTGGTCCCAGCCTCTCAAAGAGGTCGTCCACGTGAGGCGTGGGATAAGCATCAAACTGGGAAACCTGATTAAGCCAATGGAAGTCATTGTAAAACCTCCAACTGCCGTTGGGCTTAGCAATCAAGACGATAGGGTTGGACCAGGGACTAAAACTCTCCTCAGTCACTCCTAGTTCCAGTATTCGCTTGATTTCCAGTTCCATCTCAGCTTTCTTTGCCTCTGGGAGTCTATAGTACCGCTCTCGGACAATCACCCCCGGGTCAGTCAATATGTCATGTGCAACCAGAGAGGTCCAGCCGGGTTGTTCATTCACCACCTCTGAGACGGAGCGGATAGCTGCTTCCAGCTCCTGCCTCTGCCTGAAAGATAATTGCTCACCGAAATGAAGGGATTCTGTTTGAGCAAAGAGTGAGTAGGGTTGACCAGAGGAGGGATCGGGGTCCCTCTCCTTTCCACGGTTTCAGCAGGTTCACATGATAAAACCGCTCACTTGGTCGACGATTGGGTTGTTTCACCAAATAGTCTACCAATCCCTTCCTCTCCTTAATTTCATAAGGGCCCAGCTAATGGGTGAACAATTTGGAGTGAGAGGTGGGCACCAATACCATAATACGATCCTCGGGATGGAACTCCCAGAGAGTTGTGCCATGGTCATAAAGGCAGGTTTGTGCTGCTTGCACCTCCTCCATATGACTCTTTAGAATGGGTCTAATTGTATCAAATCTATCGTGTAACTGGTTGATATATTCCAGAATATTGGTTGAGGGAAGAGCCTCTCCTTCCCATCCCTCTTTTAAGATATCTAATATACCCTGGGGCTGTCGCCCGTATAACAGCTCAAATGGTGAGAAGCCCATAGAGGCTTTGGGGACTTCCTGGTAGGCAAAGACGACGAGGGGAAGGAGTTGATCCCAATTCCTCCCATCCTCACTGACCACCTTACGAAGCATCTGCTTGAGAGTCTGATTGAATCTCTCCACTAACCCATTGGTTTGAGGATGATACACAGCGGTTTTTAAATGCTTTATCTTCAGCAACTTGGAAATCTCCTTGATCGTTTCCAAGGTAAAAGGCATCCCTTGGTCCGTTAGGACTTCTCTAGGGATGCCAACACTCTGAAAAGCTCCCACTAGTTGCCATGCGATTGTTTTGGAAGTAGCCGAGCGCAAGGAAACAGCCTCTGGGTATCAGGTCGCATAATCCACAAGGACGAGTATATATTTATGTCCTCGGGCTGAGGGTTCCAAGGGTCCTACTATGTCGACCCCAAACAGGTCAAAAGGGACATCAATCAGGGGAAGGGGGACAAGAGGAGCGTGGTCCCCCCTGGGACTTTGCTGCAGTTGACACTCCGGACAGGAAATACAAAAACGGCAAACCTCCTCATTAATCCCAGTCCAGAAAAAACGGAGCTTGATTCACTCTAGGGTTTTGTCGGAGCCGAGATGGCCCCCAAGAAGGTGGGAGTGCGCTAATTCAGACCTGCCGCCTGTAGTTTCGCGGGATTAGCAGCAGCTTCCGGTCCTTCCCCTCATGCTCCGCGACCCGGTATAACAGGTCATTTTCAATAACAAAGCAAGGTCCCTGTGGCAAAGGCTGATGCGTGCGTTGGCCGTTAACGAGAACCGCTGCATTCTTTGCATGTTTCAGAGAGTCGTCATTCCATTGTTCTCTCTTGAAAGAAGCCGGCGTCGCTTTAAACTGAAAGTGCAACTCAGAGAGCGGGTCCGGTCTGACCTCAAGGGGCGGAGGTTTGTCCCGAGCCGCCAGGGCACTGGTAGATGACATAGCAGCCCTTGACGGTCCAGGAGTCTTGGCCTTCCGTCCCACTCTCTGCCGGCTGGTTACACGGCATGGAGGCAGCTTGAGACGAGTCTTTCTCATCTATCACTAGGCCCAAAGCTTGTCCGGGAATACTCACTAGTCTACCGCTGTTACTTTCAGAGCAGTCCCGCCCTAGGATTACTGGAAAAGATAGATTGGGACGAACCACCACGGTGAGTCTTTTAAGGGTTCCTCCTAGACAAACGTAACACTGGGCAGATTTATATTGTACATGCGGACATCTCCGTGTATACACCTAAGACTGGTCTTTCTTTTTTTCCACTGTCGCAGTAAAACATAACGGCGAGCAACGACAGACACGTTACTGCCAGAGTCAAACAAGGCCATTACTTTTTATCCATTGTGGCGGGTGACCGGGACGCTCCTTCTGCTTATGTTCCGGGGGAGCAGCCGTGGGCTCCTCAGTACCTCCCCCGGGACGCTTGGTGGCAGCCTCCTTGGGTGACGTTGGTGCCTCAGTCCATGTGAAATGCAGTTCGCCACAGCCCTGTGGGGATCTGGGGTGGCCGCCAAGGGGTGCTGCATGGATCCCGGAGTCTTAATGGACACCTCTACAGCCCCACCCGGAAGTGCAATTAGCCATTAGTGGGCTATAAAAAGGGCCAGCATCCACCACTCATTAGCCAGAATCTGAAGGAAGAGGACAAGGTTGCCTGAGAGGAGTGGTAGTGGCACAGGAAGGATTTCTGTAGTGATATTTGGTGTTTTGGGACTGTGTTGGGCCTGTGGGACATGGAGAAGACAATGCCCCACAGCTGAAGAGAAAAAAAAAAAACTTATTATTTCCACACGTTCCTCAGTGTGAATCTGTGCCAGGTCGGGCGCCTATATAGCGCCTTATTCACACCATTAATGAGTACCTCCCCCGTATGGGTATCCGCCAGAGGGCCATTAAGGGCACACAAACAACATCGTGACATCCCCCTGCAGTCCAACTTGTTCCCAGACAGGTTGTACTACAGGCGGTCCAGTGAATTCAGAACAGGCTCCGGATTGAGAGGGAGGGACTTCTTAAGTGGGACGTAGCTCCCATGGATTCCACGAAGAGGCCATTCTGCCCACCCAGGTTTCAAGGCTGGCCTTGGGGTCTTTATGAGCTGTATAAGCTCCAGCATTGAGTGGAAGTCACCCCAGGCCGACTGGGCAAACAACAACAACAACATTTATTTATATAGCACATTTTCATACAAAAAATGTAGCTCAAAGTGCTTTACAAAATGAAGAATAGAAAAATAGAAGACACAATAAAAAATAAACATAAGTCAACATTAATTAACATAGAATAAGTAAGGTCCGATGGCCAGGGTGGACAGAAAAAACAAAAAAAAACTCCAAAGGCTGGAGAAAAAAAATAAAATCTGTAGGGATTCCAGGCCAAGAGACCGCCCAGTCCCCTCTGGCAAAGTCCTGGGGTAAATGCTATAGCAGCAAAAAGCAGGCAACCTGCTGTACAATTTGTAATAGGGTCCTCTCAAAAGGCCGTAGCCACAGACCCACCTGCTGCCAGAGAACCATAGCTTGTTCAGGGAGTGACCTCTTTGGATTAAACTCCCAGTATAGTAGTTCCTTCACCTGCTGGCCTGGGAAAAGCCCATCCTTATCAGAGACCTTGGTCCCGATGGGAGGCTCAGCTCTCCCACCGCGGAGAGCATAATGAGCCCCTTTTGCGTCCTCCCCAGAAACCAGCCCACGCCTGTGGGTCCCTTCAACACTCTCCACCAGATAGGGCTTCAGTCCGGGTTTTCCCTTGTGGAGCAGAGCCTGCACCAGGTCTTTCCTGGCCCCCGACGCACTCCCCGCACAGAAACTTTGCCCCAGTACTTTCCTACCTGGGTTGTTTTAGGGTCCTGTCCCAGGTTCTTCAGGGACATCATCCTGCCAACTACGCCACTGTGATAAGAAGAGACATGAGACATGGCAAAGGTTTAGGGCAGCCACCCATATAATTCTGTATCCTGGCTGCAAAAAGTAAATGTTTAAGTTTGAGTCAAGTTTGCATGCATACATGTATATTACAGGGTGAGTCAAAATTATGTTAACACTAATGGTACTGCTATATATATACTTATATACAATTTTTGTGGGGAATTTATGTGCCACATATGATACATGTATTAAACATAATGGCGAACAGGTTGAGACCTTCCTGTAAATTATCTTGCACATATGAAGTATGTTTTGTGAATAAATTGTTTCCGCCATTCAAATGTTAACATAATTTTGACTCACCCTATATTTATATATTATATATATATATATATATATATATATATACTGTACATATATATATATATAATATTCCATATTAATGTTTACTTCATTCTCTTTTACCTTTTTAATATTTTCCCATAATTTGAATGCTATCAGCTGTTGAATATGCTAAAGGTGCTCATATATCTAATATGTAAAGCTCAAAATTTGTGTGTGCATGTGCATATATATATACACTCACAGCAAGTGAAACACCAGAAACGACTGAAGCCAGACTAGCAAACAAACAAACCACAGCTTAAAATTATTTACCTGTGCAACACCAGGTGCTGCTTGTCGTTCATTTCTATAAAAGCTTTGTCCAAACACAAAAACCTTTAGCATATTTGTGATTACATTGCAACAATAACATCTTGTATGGTATTCTCCAGAGGTGTCTTTATTAAATAACTTTTGAGATACTTGCTGGAGTCCTGGGAGCCTTTACCGTATATTCTATTAATGAAATGAATCAGGGATCAAGAAGAATTTGAGATGAATAGTTTTTCCCTGGCAATACCTGAAAAAACACAATGGCATTCATGATGAAGAAAATCTTTAAAAAGAAGTTAGAAAAACACTACAGTATCCCCATGTACCATGCATAGATAACATGCATTCTAGTAAGAATCTGCCAGTAGTTTTATAATTTCTGCACTGAACCCAAAAACATATACTGGGCAATAACAGCTTGCTTCATTAGTCTAGGAGTCCAATTAAAAACAGAAGTTAGTTGGAACAAAATCTTATAAGCACATGGAGTACTCAGGACTGAATATGAGAATAACTGCTTAAAGAGAATAACCAAGCATATATTTACCTACACAAAGGGACAATAAAACTATAAACTCAAATAAATAAATTCACTTATCTTGTTTCCCTTTCATTTTGAATTGCTTATACTGCAG
This sequence comes from Polypterus senegalus, assembly GCF_016835505.1. NCBI lineage: Eukaryota > Metazoa > Chordata > Cladistia > Polypteriformes > Polypteridae > Polypterus > Polypterus senegalus. The sequence goes on from NC_053154.1 coordinate 288,753,343, forward strand.
GAACATCAGCTAAAGAAGGATTGTTTGAAAAATTATGCAAATAGGTAAGTCTATGAGTCTTTGTTTTCTTCAGCTGACCTGAGTGAAGCACCATTGTAAGCCTGAATTTGAGCAGAGGTTTTATTACTCATGTTGTAAACCAGAAGTTATAGAAGTGTCTTGCTTTTGTGGGCAACACCTTTTTGGGATCTCATCTATCTTGTTTATATTCTTCTATAATTCTTTGACTAAAATTATCCAGTCAAGTATGACACAGGTTCAAAAAAAATTAAAATGAACTTGATCTAATATATAGCTCATATAACATTTCATATTTCCAGAACAAGCTTAAAAATATATTTATGGGTGTGTAAATGCAAGCAAAATCTATATGTAAATAAATTAAATACCACGTGCCTCATGTCACTAGTATTTAGTATGTGCATTATTTTGGCATCAATGCTGCATTTAGGAAGTAATCATCCTGCGGACTGGGCTTAAAAAATCACTGGACAGGCAACAGGGGAAGCCAATGACCAGTAATTACCTAACATTATCCAGCAGAAACATTTTTCAAATCTTAAAGAATAAACAGAAATTACCTATACTTTATAAGCCAGGTAGTCCAAACTGAACACATATTATCAGTATAATATACACACACCATAGGGATTTCCTGGAACATCATCATCAATAAGAAAAGAAAAGGTTAGCTTTCATATTCCAGGAATGTTTTTACATACAGTAAATGGCAATTGGCATGCAACATCACAGCAGAGCCATCCATTGAATAAGAGATACTTGTTTACTTGATTTTCTCATCAGCACATTAGCAGAGGTTTCCATGCAGACAAGACTCACAGGCATCCTAATAGGTTATGAAGCATCCACATGCTCATCATGGTGTGTCAGACTTTGATTGTTTTTATTCTGTCACGCACATGAGAAGGAGAAGCAGGGTCTTTCTTAAAAAGATCTATTCTGCTTTAGTGGCTTGTTGAGTTAAACCTGGTGGTGACATTTAATTAGCACACAAAGTACAAGCTTTCTGGTATAAGTAAGTCAGCAAGACCTTACATATTTACATATACATTGACTGTAGTTTGCACTTTAAGTTATAAAAATTACAAATTGAAGTTTTATTAATCAATTGCACAAACATAAGCTATACTGATACAGTATTTGAATATTTGAATACTGAAAAGGTAATAACACAAAATTCATTCAAATATACATTTTCAGCATCAGCAAATTTATTATAATTTAATCAAGAAACTACATAAAACGGTGTAGTGTTGTTGTAAAGACAGTCCTGCTCCTGCAGACTAGGTATATACTGTAATTGGTCATATAGGAGCTTAGGGAAAATAAAAAATACATAACAAAACAAAGGCCCCTATGCAATTCACACAGGTAAAACTGAATTATCTCCCAATCTGAAATTAAATGTTAATCAAAAATGGCATCCACATGGCATTATTCCATAATACAGTTGATTGTAAAATTATTGAGTGCTTTTTTTTTTCATTCCTGTTTTTAGTGTATTTTTGATGAAAACCTAAACATCTGTTTATTTCCTAGATTTATTACTAAATACTTCTAATAATAAAAGTAGTATGAATGCAGCTTCCACTCTCCGGTTAACCCAGTGGGTTGATGGGTAATGCTAATGCACCTTAACAATGCCTTGATATAGATCCGTACTAAACCCAGAATGTGCCTCTGCACAATGTGAACATTTTACTCCTGCTTATATTTGATTTGTCCAAATTTTCTTGTTGTCTTTCCAGAGGCAAATGTTTTGGTTGAGTGATAACAGTAAAAGTTCCTGGTATGTATTTGTGGAATACTAGTGTGTACTATGTGACTGGTGGCACCTCTGCATACACCCCTAACCCATAAACGATACATTTCAAACATTTCAAATAATAATAATAAGTAATAATAATCATAATAATACATTTAGATATATTACAATTGGTAATTATTAGAGCAACACATTCACAAACTAGGGTCTTGAGAAGAAAAATACAAATATTACTATGTAACATATCTTCTACCAGTCTGTAGTAGTCAGTATATTTATCTATGCAATAGTGTGCTGGTGAAATGGAAATAGTGCAGGTGATGCCAAAAGACTAAGCAAATTAACTAAAAAGGCTGGGTCAGTCCTGCTGGTCAGGCTGGACTTATGTGGAACTTCAGTCACTCAACTCAACTCAAGCTGCTTACTATCACTGACAGCGACTCTCATCACTGTAAGAAAGGAGCACATTCAGCAACAGACTGAGACCTGGCATTCCAAAGAACATTAGCTAAGGTCGATTCTACCTCCAGGTATCAGTCTCTTCAATGAGCCACCCCTTGGACGAGGTTGTCTTTTCTGTGTGTATTGAATTGTACTTAGCTGGTCTAGCAAATTACAGACAAAGGCACCACTTGCAACATGCTGTGCTGTCAAATTGTTATCTGTACTGTAAATACTGTATGTGCAATTCTAATCACTTTACACTTAGTAAATACCAACACTTTGTTAATCTACTGATATATCTACTGATAATTCTTGTTAAATGTTGTCACACACGTGTGATTAGGAGACAGTTTACAGGCTCAAATAAGTGCATTTGCCCACTGGATCAGGTGTTGGCACTGTTCTCTAACTCTTTCTCCTCTCTCTCTGTAGAACAGCGGAAGAACCCTCAGATTAATCATCACTTCCGGTTCCAGTCCACCAGATCCCTTCTGATGTCATTTCCAGTTCCAGAATGCCACGGATTCATGAGTATTCATTCATACTCAGTTCTGTTTTGGACTCCAGTCTGTAAAGACGTATTTCACTTGCCTGACACCTACAGTATACGGGGGGGATCCCCCACACCTTTGACGTTGTCTCACTCAATGTGTAATTGTAGCTTGTTAGCATACTGTATATGTAAGAGTATGATCATTCTTGTGACATGTTAATTTGTGCCTTTTCACTAATCTCAAAGGAAATTACAGGGTTACAGCAAGAGACAGATGTTTCTATCTATCTTATAGACTGTATAGTGCCCTTCATCTGTCTATCTATTTTCTGAACTTGGTTATCAAGTTCATTTGGTATCTCTGATTGCTTTTCAATGAGTGCAACAATATTCTTATTTGTTCCTATTTGTTTTGGAGAAGGTCACTTATTTTAAAGTGTTTTTGTGTCTGTGCAAGTTCTCTAACTCTGCCAAGGGCAGCAGATGCATGTCTGCATCTGTGGTATTAGAAAATGTAAGCTTTAAGATTAGTTTGCTATCAGTATCAGAATGCATCTGTAGATATAGTTTAAATAAATTCTCTTAACTATGTTGAATCATAATTTTTACAGTATATAGTCAGTGAACCATGAAAGCTGAAAAAGGATGACCTGATAATAAATATAGTTATTGACCTGGCTGATTTCACAGATACTTTGCAAATTTAAAAATTATAATAGAGTTTAAACCACTTGTTTTTAAAGCCAGTTTGAGGACTGCTCATACACAAATGTATAAGGTTCAGATACAATTTGTCAAGCATAGGAAAACTACTTCCTTTCAATGCTTAACTTTGCCATTGACTTGGTCTGCTTAGACCTTTTTGGCTCAATCAGTTTCTTAACACTAGAATTACCAGAGCCTAAGAAAAAACTCGTACTTCCGTCCTACCTTAAATCGCTTCTTAAATCCCTTCACACCTCCCTGCCAGTGTCCTTTGTCCTCTAAATGTGCTGTGATAAAGAGAAGCTAGAAGCAGCCGGCTATTCCATCCCCCCACCAATTTAGAACTTGCATGAACTTCTCTCAGCTCATGCCTTGATTGAGTATCTGGGAGTGAAGTGGAGTTTTAGAGTGGAAATAATAGATCGTTATTTGGAACACACGATTTCATGTCTGTTCGTTTTCTACAGTAATCTGTGTAAACACATTGTTAAAACAGAAACATTTTTTATATTCTAGTAGTAGATGACAAAATGTAGGCATAAACTATATAATGTATGAAGCCTGAAGTCCAAATATCAAAGAAATATTTTCACAAGAGGTACAAATATAACACAATAATTGCGCTTTTATTCAAAAATATAACTACAGAAACAAAAAGCCACCTTTTATTCAAAAATATAACTACAGAAACAAAAAGCCACCTTAACATGCGACATTGACACCTGACACCCGTTTATTGTAACTGTCTCCGTGGTGCAATAGAATCAGTTCCCGCCCATACATACGGATAGTATCAAATTATATATAGGGATACTTTACACTTCCATACTATGTATTTACAAATATCTATTGCCCTGCAAGAGCTTATAGGTTTTAAATAATATGGGAATTGCTGGCTCCTCACAGAAGCATATGAATTTGCATGAAATTATTTTGTCTGTGCGCTTTTGTGTTATAAAGTAGTTGAATTTCATTAATCACATTCTGAAGTATTGTCCATTCATGCAGGTGTTACGGATTAACCTAATATGCATACCATTGGAATTTGGAAGGAAAACCAGAGAACTTGGAGAAGTACCTATGCTATGACACTCTTTAAGTGGCAAGGATTGCCCTAAGACCTCAGCTGATTTCTGCCATTATTCATTTTTTATATAATAATAATAATAATAATAATAATAATAATAATACATTTTATTTATATAGTGCCTTTCCCATGCTCAAGGAACTTTGCAGAGTTTAAGATAGAATGGCAAGGTTTACAGTATATAGCAGTGTACAAGCCAGATAAATAAATAAAGATTAATTAAGAAAGTAAATTCAGAGAAAAAGCCTAACAGACAACATGATTGGTGGTATAGCACACACACATACAGGTTACATGAGCATCTTGACATAGAGGTAAACTGAGAGATAGGTAATAAAGTCAGGTAGAGCCAAAAGCCTTCCTGGACAGATGAGTTTTGAGTTTTTTTTTAAAGAATTCATGGAGTCAGCTGACCTGATTAATTTCGGTAGGTCATTCCAGAGTCTGGGCGCTATACAGCTGAAGGCCCTGTCACCCATGATTAGATTAGTGTGTGGCACATCAAGATTACCAGAATCAGAGGACCTTAGTGGGCAGACATAGTGATGGAGAATGTCACTGATGTAGTTTGGTGCAAGGTCGTTTAAGGCTTTGTAGGTTATTAGTAGGATTTTATATTCGATTCTGTAAGACACAGGGAGCCAGTGAAGATGGAGAAGGATGGGTGTTATGTGCTTGCTGCTGCTGGTTCGAGTAAGGACTCTTGCAGCCGAGTTTTGAATAAGCTGGAGCTGTGATATAAAATTAGAAGGGGTACCTGCCAGTAGGGAATTACAATAATCGATGCAAGATGTCATAAAAGCATAGACAAGTTTCTCAGCATTAGAAACGAGAGGAAGGAGCGAACACGTGATATGTTACGGAGGTGAAAGTAAGAAAGTTTCTTAATGTGGTTTATGTGGGCAGAATAAGAAAGGGAGGAATCAAAAATGACACCAATATTCTTTGTAGTAGAGGCAGGTCTGATGAGATTATCGCCAAGATGGACTGGGAAGGAGCTCATTTTATTAAGTTGCACTTTAGTCCCAATTTGCAGGAGGTCAGTTTTGTTGCAATTTAATTTTAAAGAGTTTTGCTCCATCCAGGTTTTAATTTCACTGAGGCAGGTTGTGAGCTGAGAAAGCTCTGATGAAGTTCCACTTTTTACATTGAAATAAAAAATGATAACCCAGTCCAAAGCTACAAATAATATGGCCAAAAGGGAAGCATATAAATACAGAAGAGAAGAGGGACCGAGGACAGAGCCCTGAGGAACTCCTTGTGTGACTAGCACTGAGCTGGATCTGCTGTTGCCAAGACTAAGAAACTTTTACCTATCAGTCAAATAGGACTTGAACCACTGGAGGGCAGTGCCAGAGATACCCAGCATGTACTCCATTCTGGACAGTAGAATGTCATGTCTGACAGTGTCAAATGCTGCACTGAGGTCTTACAGAATTAATATGCTGGTTTGTCCAGAGTCTGCAGTCATAAGCAAATCATTGGTTACCCATAGCAGAGCAGTTTCACAGTTGTGCTGTACCCTGAAACCAGACTGAAAGGGTTTTATCAAATTATTATAAATTAAGTAGTTGGTAAGTTGGGAAGCTACAACACGTTCAAGAGCTTTTGACAGAAAAGGTAAGTGAGAAATAGGCCAAAAGTTGTTAAGATTCACAGCACTGACTCCTGAATTACACTTGAAAACCAGCATCCATTTAGTATAGAGTTCATCATTTGCATGTCAATTGAATGATAGAAATAAACATTGATTAAAGTCTTTTTTCAATACTTTGCAGTTGCACAAAAGCCTTCATACATTCATTATATTTATTAGAACAGGAAGCATCTGCAGTGCCACAAACTATATAATGAAATGACATTAAATTTACTACTAAAATAAAACATCTTTCTCCACCATGAAAAAGTAATTTATGAAATGTTTCATATCTGGGATATAGCTTTCTATTGACTTCCAATTGGAAAATAGCCATGTGCAGACTAAACAACAACCTTGTGAATGTCCCTTCGCTTTGGCACACTTCCATCGTCATGCTTTGGTTAGAACGAATGTTGGGCTCTGAGAGATAAGTCTCATCACCATGCTGCTATGCTGTGTTGTCAAGGCCATAATAATTAATGTATTTATTAATCATTTTATTTTTATTATTTCAGGCTGAAAATAATTTTGAAAGCCAAATGTAATAGCTATAATTTTTAAACATTGTTAATATCTACAGTACATGCCTGGATATTTTACATATATATATATATGTATACAAGGTAGCCCATATTTATCTATATGATTGAAAAGGTGTTATTGTCAGAAAACTACCAATGTTATTATCAAGTAACATAATGGAACATGAACATTAAGAACTTTAAATGTTTTTTCATCCCCCATTCTCCATGGCGTTGTCCACCAATGCGCCATCCAGATCGATACATGCCTGAAAATGAAGAGCAACGTTGCCTTGGCACATCTGTGCTGGTATCCTTTGAAATTCTTCTGTGAATGCTGCACGTAGCTCAGCCACATTGTGGATGCGTTGTTGATACACCCTGTCTTTTAGGTAACCCCACAGGAAAGAGTATGGTGGGGTCAAATCAGGAGGCTGAGCCACCACAGGCCTGCGTTGGCCGATCCATTGTTGCGGGAATGTTTCGTTCAACCACTGTTGCACTGGTATAGTGTAGTGTGTATTTGAATGCAATTTGCCCAATCCAGCACATCATTACTCCCATTCTCAGGCTACACAGTGATGCAATTTTCGATACTTTTCGCACCGTAGTTTAAATGCTACAGCCTGTGAAATGTCATATACATAAATATGGGCCACCCTGAATATAATATACTAGAAAAATACTCGCGCTTCGCAGCGGCGAAGTACTGCCTTAAAATTTTTATTAAGAAGAAAATTAAACCTTTTTAAACTGAGGGAAAATATACCAATAATTATTTGTTAAGGATCTCTTTGTATACCACATTGTCATTGCCCTCCGGTTGTAATATGACCAAGCTGTGCGCTGAGCTTACTCTTGAGCATGCAACGTACAGTTGGCCATGTGAACAGTAATCTTGTTTCAAATCTCACAGCTTGGATTGCTGCTGTCATAATCGGTTTGAGTTTCATGGTTTGTTTCAATTACAGTACGGTAGTATTTGCTGGACTTGTGTTGAAGTGACATTCGGCATCTGTCAAGCGTTGTAAGCATACAACCGGTTTCATTGATAACTTCACATCCAGCTTTTGAGAGTTTAACACTAGAATTACCAGAGTCTACGAAAAAACTCTTAAATCCGTCCCACCTTAAATCGCTTATTAAAATCGTTCACAGCTCTCCACCAGCGTCTTTTGTCATCTAAATGTGCTGATAAAAATCAGGCTGCAAGTAGCCAGCTATTCCATCCCCCACCGACTTAGAACGTGAACAATCTTCTCCCAGCTCATGCCTTGATTGATTTTCTGGGAGTGAAGTGGAGTTTTAGACTGGAAATAATTGATCGTTGTTTGGAACACACACATTTCATGTCTGTTCCGTTTCTACAGTAATCTGTGTAAACACATTGTTAAAACAGAAACGTTTTTATATTCTAGTAGTAGATGACAAAATGTAGGCATAAACTATATAATGTATGAAGCCGGAAGTCCAAATATCAAAAGAAATATTTTCAGAGAAGGTACAAATCTAACACAACAATTGCGCTTTTATTAAAAAATATAACTGCAGAAACAAAAAGCTGCCTTAACATGCGACTTTGACAATTGTTCATTATGACTTCCTCTGTGGCGCAATTGACTCAGCTACTGACTGGGAATCAAAATGGTCGCGAGTTTGATCCTGCACCTCTTTGTTTTGAGAAGTAAACTGCTCTTAGTCTTACTATTTTAGAATAAAAACATACATTTGATTTAAGTCTGTAACAGCCAGTGTAATTTATGATACTTGTAAAGGTTAGCTTTGTTTTTTTTTTTTTATTAGTCAGTTTTATTATCTCGAGTGTATATATATATATACACTCACCTAAAGGATTATTAGGAACACCTGTTCAATTTCTCATTAATGCAATTATCTAATCAACCAATCACATGGCAGTTGCTTCAATGCATTTGGGGTGTGGTCCTCGTCAAGACAATCTCCTGAACTCCAAACTGAATGTCAGAATGGGAAAGAAAGGTGATTTAAGCAATTTTGAGCGTGTCATGGATGTTGGTGCCAGACGGGCCGGTCTGAGTATTTCACAATCTGCTCAGTTACTGGGATTTTCACGCACAACCATTTCTAGGGTTTACAAAGAATGGTGTGAAAAGGGAAAAACATCCAGTATGCGGCAGTCCTGTGGGCGAAAGTGCCTTGTTGATGCTAGAGGTCAGAGGAGAATGGGCCGACTGATTCAAGCTGATAGAAGAGCAACTTTGACTGAAATAACCACTCGTTACAACCGAGGTATGCAGCAAAGCATTTATGAAGACACAACACGCACAACCTTGAGGCGAATGGGCTACAACAGCAGAAGACCCCACCGGGTGCCACTTATCTCCACTACAAATAGGAAAAAGAGGCTACAATTTGCACAAGCTCACCAAAATTGGACAGTTGAAGACTGGAAAAATATTACCTGGTCTGATGAGTCTCGATTTCTGTTGAGACATTCAAATGGTAGAGTCAGAATTTGGCGTAAACAGAATGAGAACATGGATCCATCATGCCTTGTTACCACTGTGCAGGCTGGTGGTGGTGGTGTAATGGTGTGGACGATGTTTTCTTGGCACACTTTAGGCCCCTTAGTGCCAATTGGGCATCGTTTAAATGCCACGGGCTACCTGAGCATTGTTTCTGACCATGTCCATCCCTTCATGACCACCATGTACCCATCCTCTGATGGCTACTTCCAGCAGGATAAAGCACCATGTCACAAAGCTCGATTCATTTCAAATTGGTTTCTTGAACATGAGAATGAGTTCACTGTACTAAAATGGCCCCCACAGTCACCAGATCTCAACCCAATAGAGCATCTTTGGGATGTGGTAGAACGGGAGCTTCGTGCCCTGGATGTGCATCCCACAAATCTCCATCAACTGCAAGATGCTATTCTACCAATATGGGCCAACATTTCTAAAGAATGCTTTCAGCACCTTGTTGAATCAATGCCACGTAGAATTAAGGCAGTTCTGAAGGCGAAAGGGGGTCAAACACCGTATTAGTATGGTGTTCCTAATAATCCTTTAGGTGAGTGTATATATATATATATATATATACTGCATGACCTCAAAAAGGCGGTTCATGCTAGAAAACCCTCAAATAAAGCTGAATTACAACAATTCTGCAAAGATGAGTGGGCCAAAATTCCTCCAGAGCGCTGTAAAAGACTCATTGCAAGTTATCGCAAACGCTTGATTGCAGTTATTGCTGCTAAGGGTGGCCTAACCAGTTATTAGGTTCAGGGGGCAATTACTTTTTCACATAGGGCCATGTAGGTTTGGATTTTTTTTTCTCCCTAAATAATAAAAACCATCATTTAAAAACCGCATTTTGTGTTTACTTGTGTTATATTTGACTAATGATTAAATTTGTGTGACAAACATGCAAAAGAACAAGAAATCAGGAAGGGGGCAAATAGTTTTTCACACCACTGTATATATATATATATATATATATATATATATATATATATATATATATATATATATATATATATATAGTGAGACGTGCCTGGACACCATCATATTGAGACCACATCTTTATAAACCACACGTTTATTCAAAACCAAAATGCACAGTCCTGCACAGCACACAGCTCCCAGCACTAATCACCCTCAATCTGGGCTTCTCTTCGAATGTTCGTGGGCCGCCTTTCCTCTCTCCATGGAAGCTTCATCCTGCTCCCACTCCCGACTCTAGCTCCCAGACTGTAGGGAGGTGGCCCCTTTTATTCCCACCCGGATGTACTCCAGGTGCTCCTTTTGACGACACTTCCTGGTGTGGCGAAAGTGTCAGGAGAGAGCACTCGGAAGTACTCCGGGCGTCCCTGGAGGGATCGCTGGCGGTAGTGCGCTAGGACCCACAGCACTCATCAGCCGACGTCTAGGCACCACCCCTACCAGGCGATCAGCCCTTCACATCACCTCCACTGTCGGAGACGCGGGTACTCGTTCACCGGAACCGCACGATACCAGGAAACATTCGCTCACTTCTCCTTTATTCTTTATGGTACCGGTCTCACTCACCTGTACCGTCACAATCCTCCGGCCAGAGATTCCAGCGTCACATGGCTGCACCCCCTGACGTAGCATCTGATGTGGCGCGATCGCCTTCCGCTTCAGCTCGACTAAACAGTCTTGAAGGTCGTGTATTACCAGTAACAAAGACTCGGCGGGCCAAAGGGAAACCTCCGGGTTACACCGAAGCACAGGCACAAACAGGGCGTTAGCCGATGAAGGACTTACCGTTTGATCGGTCCTTCTTGCCGGCTTTGCCCTGTGAAGCTCTCTTCCTCCTTTCATCGGGCCCTCCCCTTGCTCACGATGGACGTATGCCGGCCCCGCCGCTGACGAATCATTGACGGGAGCACGACACATGCCGGCCAATCCCTTACCATTGAGTTTTAACAAGTCAAGATATTACACTTTGCCAGCAACCACCCAGTATCTCATAAACGGAGCTGTGTTAAAACTCCATTCAGAAGAGTCCACACCCATTGTAATACGAAGGAGACAAAAATTAATGAAAGACGCTATCTCTTCCGTCTTTTCACTTCAAACGGATACTCAAAAACATTCATTAATTGAAGCTTACATAGAAGACGTCAAAAAACTCAGCAAACAATAGACTTGAACCAGAACCCCCCGGGTACTCACTCCCTTATCACCACAAGGTATCTGAAGGTGCAGCACGCATCCTGGCCAAATCATGCGTCAGAATAGCATACAAACCCACGAACAATCTGCACACGGTGCTCTTTAATTCTAAAAACAAGAAATTGACAGCAGAAACACGAAACGCAGTTTACAGCATTCCATGCAGTTCTTGCCCAGCAGTATACATAGGACAAACATCAAAAAGAATCGCAACACGTATACAGGAACATTGTAACGCCATTAGAAGAAAGGACTCACGATCATTGATCTATACGCATACTAAATCAACAAGACATAAATTTTACTTGTACATTGTCCCAGATAAATGTAAGTCCAGTACTAAAAGTGCCAGAAAGGAGGCCGAATCTGGACTCCCAGCCACGAAGCCCCCAGTTATAATGAACTGAGAGTCTCAAAAATGTTCAGAAGTGTACATTAGAGGGTGTGGCAAGTGGCTGAGGCTGCTACCCAGCTGGGACGCCCAGGAGGGCCGGAGGAGGGCATATGCCTCCTCCAGACCACGAGGGCGGCTGCCCTGGTTGCTTTGGGGACCACGGGTAGAGAGCTTGGAAGCTCAACCCTGTAGGGGCCTGTGGTCACCGCCAAGGGGCGCTTCAATGTCTGGAGAGCCATGGACCTCAGCACTTCCGCCACACCCAGAAGTGCAGGGGAGAAGAGGAACGGGGACACCCGGAGTGCTTCCGGGTACACAGCCGGTTCTTCCGCCACACAGGGTAGTGCCAGCAGAAGATTACTGGAGGACTCCTGGAGCACATCCAGGTGGATATTAAAGGGACCGCCTCCCTCCATTCGATGGCTGAAGTCGGATGGAAGAGGACAGAGCTCGGAGGAGAGAAGTGGAGGCGGACCAGAGACAGTGAAAATCAGTGTGTAAGGCCAGGACTTAAGGGGTGATTGGTGCTGTGGCATTGGGTTTGTGCAATTATAATCGTATAAGATTGTAAATAAACGTGTATAGTGCTAAAACAGCATGTCTACCTGTCTGTGTCCAGGCTGTACTCCACAAGGGGAATATTACTATTAAAACTCCAGGTAGTATTACAGCAGACAGAGAATCTTTAAGGTTTATTCTTCACAAAAATGCTCTGTTACACAATGATGTTCCAGGGTGTTATCTTGCTTGAAGAAGTTGCCTGAGTTGCCTTGAAAGCTTGTATATTGTAATGTTTTAGTTAGCTAATAAAAAGGTGTCATTTTACTTGACTTGTCATTACAATGAACATCTGTAAAGCACAAAAAACACAGAGAAGGTGAATAAGGTCCAACTACAGTAATCCAAGGCCCAAAAACAGAACAGAAGGTCAAAAATTCTAGGAAACACAAAAAATACAAGCACAGAAAAATTCCAGCAACTAAATGATTCCTTATTAGATTAGAATGAACTGTAGAAACCCTCTGGTTTTATAAGGTGGGGGGTAATTCCTGACAGTGATTGGCCTCTTGGGGGACCACCCATAAATTATCAAACATAACACAGGCAAAGAAAATACAGCAGATAATTAGAGAAAGTAACATGAACATAAATAGATGGCTCAAAATAAAACAATTATGGATTTTAACCCCAGCCAGGGGAAAAACACTGGCTGAAATATGTAACTCCCATCAAATTCACAAAAAACAGCCACACTCTATAGTAGAAATGTCTTTTATTTCTCACAAAAATGTATTAATTAGCAGGTTGCAGTGTTCTGTGTGTACATGTGTTTTATTGTTAGTCTTTCATTTTTTAATTATTATTTTACATATTTGTATGTATTTTGTTATTGTGTGAAATTGCTTACTGTCTATTTAAATGTGCATCTTTTCCACGTATGTTTTGAGTGCTGCTGGGTCCCCTCTCTGCCTTTATCTGGAAGCCAAAGTGAGAGATTCCACTAGTTGTTCATTTGGTTTGTATTAGAAGTCTTTTATTGGATTTTCTTGCCTGTTTATTTGTATTTGCCCTTTGGATTTGTGTATTGGGACTGAGCTGCTTTGGATTACTTTTATTGCAAATTCTTTTTTGCAATTTTAAACATTTTTCTCTGTTTTTCTTATCTTGTGAATGAATTCTTCCTTTATAAAGATTCTTTGTTTGTCTTCCCTTAATAAACCAAGAGTTTATGGTTACCCCTCCCTTGCACAGCATTTTAACATATTTTGGGGCATTTCTTTATATTTTGAATCATTAAGCTCATTTTTCCCACTATGGGCCTATTAAGGCAAAGCTGTCTGGATAAGCTGGACTAGGTGTGCCTGGTCTGGTTTGGCTAATGAAGGTACTGATCTGCCATTATGTGTCTTTCAGGAGGCCACAAACATTTCTTTTTTTTTTTTTTTTACATACACGCATACTGTATAATTGTAATTAAAGCATAAACAATAGGTGGCCGAGAAGGGAAAAGGATAATTATGGTACCAGTATCACTGCAGGTGGATCAAACAGCCGTAAGAAAGTGTCCATCATTATGCAGAAGTGAAATTGGTCTGTATAATGCACATTGTAATAAGTCCTTATTTTGCTCAGGAAAGACGATAATTAATGCTTAGCGAAAAGTTTGAGGTAGAATTTTATTGTCTCTAGCTTCCGTAGATGTTGCTAATAATAAGGGAAGCTAGCTGAGTATAGAATTTTTTATAAAATTTGTCAGAGTAGCCATCAGGGCCTGCTGCTGTCACACTGAGCATCTAGTAATTCTGATAGTGCCATAGGTTTCTCCAATTGCTCTGCACTGAGAGTATCTAGTTGCGTTATCTGTAATGCATCCAGAAATGCATTAGGTTGTGTTTTGTTTTCTTTAAACTCAGTACAATATAAGGACTTGTAGTAGTCTCTTAATGTGTGCATTATATTTTTATGGTCAATGATTTTGTCCTGGTCTGTGTTGGTGATTGCTGGGATTGCACAGCAAACTTCCTGTTTGTGGATTTGTTGACCTAAGACCTTATTAGCTTTCTCTCAACGTTAATAGTAATGATGTCGCAATTTAGAAATGAGTTGTTCAGGTTCCTTAGTTGTTAAGAGGGGCCACATACTTTTCTCGTGACTCCTGCACATCATACATGGGAGCTGAAGCGCATCCTGGAAACAAAAAGCTGAAACCACCTCTGAGTTAGACCCATAACCTCAAACTCAAAAATACACTAGATGAATGGAGAGACTGAAAGGCTGGTGATTTGTTCAGTCTGGGAGAAATGTGTGATTAGAGGTTTAGAAAGACTAGATTAGATTCTTCTGTTATTCTTTCAAAGTGTTCTTGCAACCTGGTTAAAGGACCAGGACCAAAACAGAAGGTCAGAGTAGTTTGTCCTAACGGCTATCCCATGTCGGTGCAGGGTACACTGTCAGGGTGGTTATGATCAACAGAGATAAAAGGAGAAATTGGATGGGCCATCCATCTAATAGACAAAATGCTGTATCTGTGGAACAACTATAATTTTTTTCTGTCTTCTTTATATAGTGTCAGAGATGACTGGGGTGGCGACCCGGCTGGGACGCCTAGGAAGACCAGAGGAGGGCTTACGCCTTCCCCAGACCATGTTGGGGTGACCACCCTAGTTCCTTTGGGGCCCACGGGTACAGAGCTTTGAAGCTCCACCCTGTAGGGGTCGGTGGTCACCGCCAGGGGGCACCCCCATGCCTTTGGAGCCCTGGACCTCAGCACTTCCGCCACACCTGGAAGTGCTGGGGGGAAGAAGACTGGTGACACCTGGAGTGCTTCCGGGTATGCAGCCGGAACTTCCGCCACACGGGGGCGTGTCAGTGGGAGATTGCCGGGAAGCACCTGGAGCACATCCGGGTGTGTATAAAAGGGGCCGCCTCGAGGGTGAGAGGCGGGAGTGTAGTGGATGAGGCAGGAGGTGGCCTGAAGAAGGAAAGAGGCAATGTTGTTGGCCAGGACTTTGGGGACTTTTGGGGTTTGTGTGCACTTGAACTTGTAAATAGTTATGAATAAACGTGTGTTGGGTGACATTAATGTTTTCACCTGTCTGTGTCCAGGGGCGGCTTCCTCAATAGCTAGATGGATGGATCTATCTCTAATATTTGAAAATATGAAAGAAAGAACCAAGTAAAATCTTGAATAAGTTTCGGAAACTAATGAGCCCATGTGGGTGAAACACAAAACTCATTGCTAGACCCTTTAGAAAAGTAAAGTACATTTATATAGGAAATTTTTTTGGGTGCATATTAAATTTAGATACTGCAATGTAGATAGATAGATAGATAGATAGATAGATAGATAGATAGATAGATAGATAGATAGATAGATAGATAGATAGATAGATAGATAGATAGATAGATATTTTTTCCTCTTTAATATCCTGATGGCATGACAGAATGGTGCTTCATGGACATCATAAGGACTGTATTGTATACAGAATGAACAACACGTTACCCTTCAGTTTCAAAAGGATTACATATTTCTTTCATGCAGATTGAAAGAAAGCCATTACAACCTAAGCAAAATTCAAATTCCTGTTCTCACATAGTTAAACTAGCAATGACTGGTGTGAGACAGGAATCAATTCTGGAAAGGATGCTTGGGCTTTTTATCATTGTTGCTTATTTTGCCAATACCTTTTGCTAAGTCAGCTTACATGATATGGACACATTATAATCATTTACAAATATCTTTTACCTTTGGAGCAGAAGCAGGCTGTATGACTTGATTGGGGTCATACATTAACTGAAAAAGTAGCCTTGGGGTTTCAAGTCAAGGGCCTTAGTTACTACAGAGCACAGCCTTCCTGCAGAGCAGTGTGGTTTGTAGCCTGGTGTGGAAACATATAGCAGGTAAATATGAGTAGTAATGGTCAAATGCTGCTCTCAACAAAATAACGAGGCATTCATGGATAGGGAGAGCATATATCATGCCAAGACAGTAGTATGCCGTATATTCAAAAAGAATGTGCCAAGCAGAAGACTAGACAAATGAATAGTGGCTGGGAGCTCCTCTTCAGTATAGTTGGGTCCCTGGTATATATGGTAAAGGGCATTTTAAGAGACAATTGCCTGCTCCTTTAAATGGACTTTGGGGATCAGGCAAGCAGGATTATCTGGGAATGACAGGGGGACCACTAAGAGAACAGCCACATAGCTTAGAGAATTTATTTACCCCAGAAGTGATCCCAGAATGGGGTATAAAAATTTCTTCTGGTCGCTCATGTAGTCAGGAGATGAGTTTCACAAAGAATCAGAGGCCATAGGGTCAAGAGAAAATGTATATGAGGTGAGAGGGGAGTGATTTGGTAGTGCATGTGAAGTAGGCCTTCAGCAGAGACAGATTGATAACTTGTATAGGAGGGCCATTTGGCCTAAGGGTTTTAATTTTAATACGTTTTGATTTACCTGATATCATTCTGGGTTTGGTGACAATTCTAGGGCACCTCTTTTCTTCTATACAAACGTTAATGAAGATGTGAAATTATACAGTTCATAGCAAATATGGCTTATTCTTACTTACTGTACAGTAAACGGTAGCAGAGGCAATGAATAAATAACTGTCTTAAAAAAAAAATTTGCACCTCTTTTTGTAATTAAGGTCAGTTATTATGGTATCACAAGTGGGGATGCCCTTCATCAAGGGTGGTGAATTTAAGCAGGGGAGAGGCTGTCAGTGAGCCTGATAATATGCAGGGCTGGTAACTTCACCCACTGGCAACACTAATGGCCCACTCAGTTTTAGCCAAGTGAATTATGCCATTTGTGTGCCTGATCAGGTGGGATACAAGCAGCAACAAGTCTTAAGTACGATCCTGGCTTTAATTTGCCAATGTTTACCCTGTTGGCTAACTTTTAAAGAGGAGTGTACTGTTTTGGGAAAGTAATTATTAAGTATTACTAAGTGATCAAGTCCAAACATGAGTTAAATTAGCAACAGTAGATGTTGTAGAAGAATCTTTTAGCCATGTAATGATGTGCCCCATACTAATAAGTAACTTCAGGGTGAACTGGTCATGCAACTGCTACATTTTAGTTACAAGCCCATTTCACAACAAGACAAGCTTTCTTTAATGTAATGTGTGGTGACATGCTGTATATCTGCACAACCTTTCATCTCCTGTATCCATTAAGGCCTGTTATTAGGAGATGTAGCTTTTCCTCTTTTATTTTTTTTTATTATGTAAGCTCATAGGAGAGAAATGAAGAGGTGAACATTGTAAACCAGAGCTGAGTTTGGATCCAACTAAAAAAAATAATACTTTCTACGATGCAGGTGCAGTAGTTGGAGCATTTTATTTGAGAAAAAAAATGACAACTGAATTCTATGAGATTTAAAAAAATATGTATTCATGTCTTCATTTGCAACCCACAGAGATAAATGAACTAAACAAGCAAATTGTTTTTATGATTTGAAAATATTCTAACTTGAGTGAGTAGGTCTGAGGTTTGGTGGGGATATTCTGTTAATGAAAATTGACTGCTGGAGATATAATTAAAAGGATTAGCATGTATTTGTTAATTTGCAGATTTCCAACATCCCACTCAGTTTAGTTTAACCAGAATTCTAAATTGATCAGCTGAAAGGATTTGGGGTGTTAGCTCTGTTGCTTGTTGAAGTGAACATCAAAATGTGGGGCAATTTTGTATTTTGCAAAACAATACTCTTCACTTAGTTTATAAAAATAGTCAAAGCCAGTGTCAGTTAAAGTAGTTTGGTTTTGATTTGATTTCCAACGGAAATATGTTTAAAAGTAACCAGAGAGTGTTAAGAACTAGCGTACAATTATGCTGTCAATGAAGGAATGATAAAAAGGGGTCTGACTCATCTGAGACTTGCCCTTTGTACAGGACTCATCTATATTTAAAATATAGTGAAAGAATCACTCACAGACAGGGGTCACTAGAGATCTTTTATCTTCATTGTCCACTGCAGCACAAAAAGAAGGCTTACATTTCTAATTTGGAGAAATGCTGTACTTGCATTCAATGTAAATGAGTGATGGACAAGCAGGGCTTCACATCTGTAAGACAATGCAAGAATTTATCAGAGAGTTTTTAATTGCTTTATATATATGTTTTTTAAGCAAATACAATTTCTTGCTTTATCGTTGACTTGCTGGAAAACAAATCATCTCCCAAGGGGTAGGTCTCTTGCAGACTGAATCAGGATTTCATTGTATTTTGCTGCATTTATTTTACTCTCACAAGGTTTCCAGAGCTTTCTTCAGAGAAGCGTCTCCTCGGCATGATGCTGGGGATAATGTGTTTTCGATGATGTGCAGTATTTAAACCATGGTGTTTAATCCGATTGGTTAAAAAAAGCTTAATTTTGGTCTCATCAAACTATAATGCATTCTTCCATCTGACTTCAGTGTCTCTCACATGTCTTCTGGAAAACTTGAGCTAAGATGTTGTGTGTGTGTTTTTTAACAGTGGCTTCCACTGTGATGGAATCATTTTTATTTTCACTCTATCTATCTATCTATCTATCTATCTATCTATCTATCTATCTATCTATCTATCTATCTATCTATCTACATTGCAGTTTCTAAATTTAATATGCACCCAAAGAAATTTCCTATATAAATTTAATTTACTTTTCTAAAGGGTCTAGCAATGAGTTTGGTGTTTTATCCACAGGGGCTCATTAGTTTCCAAAGCTTATTTAAGATTTTACTTGATTCTTTCTTTCATATTTTCAAATATTAGAGCAGTTATTTGATAATGAAACACATATAATTTCATGTCAATGAATAGCTCCTCTTGTTAATTTATTTTTATCTATAAAGGAAAGATTGGTGCCTGCTCATGATTATAAATCAATTTTGAATCTCAGTTCAGTGTAACAGGGAGCCGGTGGGTGTCCTGCTATAGACAAGGTAAGAGACACAAGATACCTTTATTGTCACTGTACATTACAATAAAATCTCATTTCGAGCAAGCTTATAGATACCTTAGATAAAACTATATAGTAGTTAATAAACTAAGCAAACATTAAACTATGAGAACCTTTCCAAATATACACAGAGTAAAAGTAAAGGTAAACATGTAACCATAAATAGATAAATAATAAATGAAGTCACAGTGAAGGTTACAGTCAATGTAGTGGTCATGAGTTCCACATAGGTCATACATAAGTGTGTGACTTTGTGTGGTTGATGC
The DNA here is from genome assembly GCF_016835505.1 of Polypterus senegalus. Taxonomy (NCBI): domain Eukaryota; kingdom Metazoa; phylum Chordata; class Cladistia; order Polypteriformes; family Polypteridae; genus Polypterus; species Polypterus senegalus. The sequence goes on from NC_053154.1 coordinate 288,772,803, forward strand.
AGAAGTTCAGTTCAATCAGTGGTGGTTTCTGTTATTGAAAGGAGCAATGATCACTTTAAATTTAATAGGCTGATTGCTTTGGGGTAAAAGTTGTTCTTCAGCCTGGAAGTGTAGGCATGCTGGGCTCTGAAGAGTCTGCCAGGGGACTGAGGAGTAAAAATGCTATGGCTGGGGTGGGTTGGATCTTTACAAACGTTCTTTGCTTTTCTGTTAGTGTGGATAGTGAAGTTATTCTTCTATTCTATACCCAGTAATTCTCTGAGCTGTTTTGATGATATGGTGGAGGGTCTTCCTGTTCTCAGAGGTGCAGCCTTAGCTCCACGCTGTCATGCAGTACGTGAAGATAGACTTTATGGTGAACTTGTAAAAGGTAACCAGAGCTGTTGTGGGTGTTGGGCTTTCTTTCTTCAGGCTTGTCAGAAAGTGAAACCTCTGAAGACCTTTATTAGCCATCGCTGTCGTGTTTGTTGTCCACAACAGGTCCTGGCTAATGTGGACTCCCAAGAATCTGAAACTCTGGACTGTCTCCCCCCTCTTCCTGTTAATGCTTATATGATGGTGACCACTGTAGTTCAGTCTCCTGAAGTTCAGAATCAGTTTCTTTGTTTTCTTGGAATTGAGTACAAGGTTGTTGTTTGGGCTCCAACTCTCCAGATTCTTGACCTCTTCTCTATAGGCTGCTTCGTCATTATTGGAGATCAGGCCTATCACAGTGGTGTTGTCTGCAAAGTTTATCATTCTGTTAGTATCATGTGTAGATTTGCAATTACACGGCTCAGCATATAGCCGTGTGGTACCCCAGCATTCAGTATTATGGATGAAGAGAAGTGCTAATCCATGCACATAGTATTTTAGTCTGTTAGGGAGAAAATCTAAAATCCAGTTACACAGGTGTGAATTGACACCCAAATTGTCAAATTAGTTTGATGCCAGTTTGTTGGGGGCATGGTGTTGAAGGCAGAGCAGTAGTCAATGAACAGCACCTGCACATAGCTGGCCCTCTGCTCCAGGTGTGATAGGGCAGTGTGAAGGGAAAGTGAGACAGTGTCCTCAGTTGACCTATTTGACCTGTAAGTGAACTGGTAGTGGTCCAGGGAGGTGGGGATGTTGCTGTTAATGTTTCTGAGGATAAGTCGTTAAAAGTACTTCATAACAATAGGGGTCAGGGCCACCAGCCAATAATCTCACCAGGGACCTCACCACTGCCTGTTTTGGAATAATGACAATTGTAGAGGACTTGGGACAAGTGGAGATGGTGGTGTGCTCTAAAGAGATATTAAACAGGTTGGTGAACACTGCTGTCAGTTGTTCTGCACAATGCTTAGGAACCAGACTTGCACATCGGTACTTCTAATGATACTATAATATGACATGGGGTTCTTTAGCTCACTTATTCCATTTCAGGGTTTCTGGGAGAAGGCGCAGGTGTTTTAACACTAGAATTACCAGAGCCTATGAGAAAACTCATAAATCCGGCCCACCTTAAATCTGTTCGCACCTCTCCGTCAGCGTCTTATGTCCTATAAATGTGCCGTTTAAGACAAGCAGCAAGCAGCTTGCTATTCCATCTCCCCACCGTCGCAGAACATTCACAAACTTCTTCCAGCTCATACCTTGTTTGATTATCTGGGAGTGAAGTGCTGGAGTTTTAGAGTGGAAATAATAGATCGTTATTTGGAACACATGCATTTCACGTGTGTTCCGTTTCTACAGTAATCTGTGTAAACACATTACATCTTCCTTTTTTTTTCTGTGCTGCAAGATCCATCCTTCCTTCATTTATGACATGTGTACCTGTTGCCATGAGCACACTTTTCTCTATGCTGTGCTTTCTATTAAATTGAAAGGGCACTTGACACAGACTCAGTATACTTTCCTGGGGAAGCGGCTGTCTTGGAACAGAAGCTTGTCGATGTTGCATCCTCCTTTTCTTTTTCCATCGCCTTTCCTAGTAAGATGCAACGATGAAGTTCCTCTGCAATATGAGCCATGGACACTCTTTCACAGTGGCCCCCGTGCATGCCTTGCACAGTACATGTGCGTTGATCCTGCTGCACTGAATAAGCTCAAGCCTTCTAGTGCACGATGTCGACGCTCGAAGAAAAAAAAAGAAAGACAAATATATGGGACATTGGGTATAAATTTATGGTACTTGTAAAAGTTAGCTTTTTTCAGTTTTATTCTCTCAATCACGATCACGCTCTAACATACCCCCCCTCCCCGCCTCTCCTGTACTGACTGTAAGTAACAGCGCCAGCATACATTCACACCCGAGCTGACACTATTAGTTTTCAAATAATATTGCATTAGTGTGATGATGTTGTCAGATTGGTACTATTCAGGTCATAAAAAGATTTCTTCAAAATGTCACATATATTGTCTCTTTCTTCCAGATGTATAATAGAAATCACAGCATAGAGAGGAAGGACTGTCCTTGCGTGTGAGAACTGTTAACATTTGAATTTTATGATTGCATATAGCGCTGAACTGACCTGATAAAAGGTCATAAACTTAATAATTCCAAATATCATATATACCTATGTCTCTGTTTTTTTTTGTTTTTTTTTGACATCATAAACCATAAGGTGCATACTAATTCTTCGTGAGCAGGAACACCCAATAAAAAAAATAAAGTGGCGGTGATACACGAAGAAGGCAGATTCACCAGCGTTTGTGTGTCAGCTTTTATCCCTCCAGATCAGAGAATGTCCAGTTCCATTGCCTCAAAACACATCTACAGCTACTCCAAGTTTCAAATAAAAACTAACAGCGTCAGATCCCTAGGGCAGTAGTATGTATCGTGACTGAGAGAATAAAAGTGAAAAAAAAAAAAAGTAACTTTTACAAGTACAGTACTATAAATGTACACGGTCTGTTACAGATGCAAACCAAATGTATGTGTGCACTATATAATATTAACAATAAGAGCAGCTTACTACTGAAAACAGCAAATATAGGAGGCAGTCGGGATTGAACCGGGGACTTTTGATTACAGGACAGCAAATCTTACAGCTACGCCACCAAAACTGTTGCAGCGTCCTTGAACCTTTTGTGAAAGTGTTTATTTGATCTTTGGACTTCAGACTTCACACATTCTATAGTTTATGCCTACATTTTGTAACATTTATTACTAAAATATGAAAAAGTTTCTGTTTTAACAATGTGTTTACACAGATTATTGTAGAAATGGAACACACATGAAATGCATGTGTTCCAAATAACGATCTATTATTTCCACTCTAAAACTCCAGCAGTTCACTCCCAGATAATCAAACACGGCATAAGCTGGGAGAGGTTTGTGAACATTCTGCAATGGTTCTGCAATGGTGGGGGAATGGAATAGCAGGCTGCTTGCTGCTTGTCTTAATCGGCACATTTACAGGACAAAAGACGCTGACGGAGAGGTGCAAACAGATTTAAGGAGGGCCGGATTTACGAGTTTTCTCGTAGGCTCTGGTAATTCTAGTGATAAAAAATAAATTCTCATTAGGTTATTTAAGTCAGTCTGTGTTGGGCATGCACTCTTTGATGTGGGTTTTCCTTGAAACTCTCACCTTTACAAGGCTGTTCTGCTATGTCAGGTTAATTTTGAAAACCTCAACAAAATAAATAGCCTGAGATAGACAAGGTTAACAATATTATATGAGGAATGCACAAAAAGTTTCTGCACTTTTTAACTCTATTTATTAAGAATTTCAAAAACAAATGACATCACTTTTCTACATAGTCACCTTCGTTTGCAATGCAATTTTCCCAACGTCGTACCAATTTTTTAATGCCCAATTACTATTCCTCCTGCCTTCAGCATTTCCAATGAAAATATAAAAGTGTAGAAACTTTTTGAACCCTCCTCATATTATATTATATTTTAATTGCATGTAAAACAGGGATTCTAACTATTTAATTCTAACTGTTTAATTTCAAAACAAAAGAAAAACAAGTGCACGAGGGTTCAACTGAACTACCTGGCCATAACAGTTGCAAGTCAGCCAATGCCTGGAAATCTTTCTTTAGGTCAAGTAGAGTTCCATCCTGTGTAAGCTTTTTGTACAAATGAGATGCCTCTTTCTGGGGACCTACCTTTTTATAGAGCCCAGTCCAGAAGGGTCAGAGCCTTCTCTGGGCAGCATGTGCAAGATCAGGTGCCCTCACTAGGCATCGTTTCAAAGCTGCTGGTGAAAAAGATGAAAAAGTTAGTGACATTGCTTACTTCAATCAAACAAGGAAGGAGATCTCTAGACGCAGATACATAACACTATATATACAGTGGAACCTCAGTTCACGACCATAATTCGTTCCAAAACTTTGGTCGTAAACCGATTTGGTTGTGAACCAAAGCAATTTCTCCCATAGGATTGTATTTAAATACAATTAATCTGCTCCAGACCATACGAACTGTATGTAAATATATATATTTTTAAAGTTTTTAAGCACAAATATAGTTAATTAAACCATAGAATGCACAGCGCAATAGTAAACTAAATGTAAAAACATTGAATAACACTGAGAAAACCTTGAAGAACAGAGAAAACTAACACTGCAATAGTTCACGCTATAGTGCTACCAACCGCTGGCTAAAAACACTTTTTTTTAATGAGTTTTAAGCACAGGGAAAAAATGACCATTTGAAAAAATAGGTAATTTAATAAACCACCCAAAAAAGTAACATTGCAACAATGCACACTACCGATCGCTGTAAACAGAAGTGAAAACAAAATCAAGCCCAATACATTCTTTAACTGCTTTCCTACCTTATGCGTCCAGCACTCTCTCTCACGCTGCCTGTGTGTGTGCGTCTCTCTCTCTCTTGCGCTGCCTGTGTGTGCGTGTGTCTCTCTGTCTCGTGCTGCCTGTGTGTGTGTGTGTGTCTCTCGCGCGCTGCCTGTGTGTGTGTGACTCTCTCTCACGCTTCTGTGTGTTGTGCTCTCTCGCTCTCTCTCTCGCTCACTGCACAGGAAATGCACAGGGAGAGACTGAACACGTACAAACCGAAAGGGAAACTGGCTTGTTCGTATACCGAGTATGTGGTCGTGAACTGAGGCAAAAATTTAGCAAACTTTTTGGTCGTAAACCAATTGTTACGTGTACAGAGATGTTTGTGAACCGAAGTTCCACTGTATGTATATATATATATATATATATATATATATAGTGAGAGGCTATACTCGAAGACCAACATCCCAGCTGGATTTAAGTGGGGATCATTACCTGGCCGGAATGCCAATAACGTGGATGGACGGGGAGAGCAATGTATACAGGATATTATCTTCCCCCATACGCCAGGTGGCAGCATCTTTGGGCCTCTGTACTCATTTGGACATCAGCAGGGAATGCTGGGAATTGTAGTCCCAAAGCACAACCCTGCTGTGATCTGTCAGTGTCGCTAGATGGTGCTGCAGGGATTTATTCCCTGTTCTTTGAGATTTCTCTTTGACTTGGAAGTGCTTCTAACGGGCAAAGCCCTTGCACTGGAAGTGCTTCTGTGTCTCCAATAAAAGAGACTGCACTGCCTTGTCTAGGGAGTCAGAGCTGGAAGCTAAAATAAGTAACACTCACCTTGGAGTAGTAGATACAGAGTATATAAGGCGAAGATGCACTATATACAACTGTGTGTGCATGTTATTTTTGCAATAAAAACCCTTTGATGTTATGTGTGTTCATGTTTAGGGTTTGGGGATCTGTAGCACCCCCTAGCTTTCACTATATACACCCCTTCACTTTTTACATATTTTGTTATGATGAAGCCTTGTTCTAAAATCTTTTACATTTATTTTTTCCCTCATCAAACCATACTCAATAACTCAGAATAACTATGCAAAAACTAGATTTTAGATTTTTTTTGCAAACTTATTAAAAATAAAAGAACTGAAATATCTCAAGTATTCAGATTCTACTCAGTACTTGACTAAAGCATCTTTGCCAGAGAAAACAACCTGGAATCTTCTTTGGTATGACGTGACAAGCCTCACACACCTGGACTTGGGGTTTTCTGCCATTCTTCTCTGCAGATCCTCTCAAGCTCTGACAGGTTGGACAGCTGTTTTCAGGTCTCTCCAGAGATGTTTCATTGGATTCATGCATTGGCTCTGGCTGGATCACTCAAGGACATTTCAAGAGTTGTCCCAAACTACTCCTATGTTGTTTATGCTTTGTTTGCTCTGGGTCATTTTCATATTGGAAGGTGAACCTTCGGCCCAGTGTGAGGTCTAGAGTTCTCTAGAGCAGGTTTTCATTATGGATACCTCTGTGTTTTTCTCTATTCAGATTTCCCTTAAACATGTCTAGTCTTCCAGTCCCTGCATCTAAAAAACAAACTCACAGCATGGTGCTGTTATGATCCCTCTTCACCATTTGAATGGTATTGTACAGGTGATGAGTAGTGCTTTGATTCTTTCATACCTGATGCTTAGAATTGAGCCCAAATATTTCCATCTTAATTTCATTAAACTACAGAATTTTAGACTACGGAATAAAGCGCAGATTAGCTGAGTGTTGGATACCTTTCCAGAAGTTTCTCCCATCTCCCATCAAGTTATTGATCGCCTCTCTTACAATTACTTTTCTTCTCTGATTGCTTAGTTTGACCATTTGGCAACCTCTAGTAAGAGGTGGTTGTTCTAAACTTTGCTCTTGGGACCTTTCAATGTTGCAGAAAAGTTTTTGTAGCCTTCCCCAATCCTGTCTCTTAGCTCTGCAGTCAGTTCCCTCAAATTAATGGCTTGGGTTTTTTACATACACATTGTTAACTGTGGGACATTCCTATTAATGTTTTTTTAAATAAAATTAACCACAGGTTGACTCCAAAGAAGATGCAAAAGCATCTCAGTGATGATCAATAAAATGGTAAGCATCTGAGCCATGTTTCAAGTGTCACAGCAAAGGTTCTGAATACTTGTGCTTCACTGTTTTTTTGCTCTAACCTTCTCTCTCTCTCATTCTTTCTTAGGGCATGAAGCGGAAGCAGACAATGGCCGACGGTGAGATGGACTTTGTTGTCGAAGAACTCCAGACCCCCGATATCCAGATCCAGAAACTCCTGTCCAGACGGAGGCTCCTGAGGGATTAGAAGGCTTGTCTAATGGAAAAATCCTCCTGACATCAGAAATCATCACAGCAAATCGTGGTTCAGTAACATCGACTCCATGCCGTGCTGCTCACATTCAAGGCCAAATGAGTTTTACCCCTGTGCCTCATTGTTGTAGCGATGAGGAACTTGGCCTGTTTCAGCTATGCAGGCATGGGGTTTAAGGCTAGATCACCTCCATCGGCACAGGCAAGCATCTCTGCCCAGAACTGATTCGACCCTCTCCGCTCCCCCAGTTTGCCTTCAACCCCGGGTGATGTATTTGTGATTGGAGATTCAATCGTACGATACCTAAACATCTCATGCCCTAATCAGAAATCTTTTGTCTCGTGTTCGAGATGTTATGAGAAGAGCACCAACAGTCTTCGAGAGGAACAAGAACAGGGCAGTGGGATCCATTGTTAATACACACTGGGGTAAAAAACATGAGATACCGACAGTCAGAGATTGTCAAGGCAGACTTCATAGCACTTATTAAAGCCATGAAGGAGAGGACCCTGGCTGCAAGAATCTTCATCTCGGGTCCCTTACCTCTGGTTAGAAGATCGAATGAGTACTAAAGTCGCCTTCTGGCATTAAACATCTGGCTGAAAGGCTTCTGCAAGGGACAAAACATCGGGTTTGTATATAACTGGGACCTCTTCTGGGATAGGGCGCATTTCTTCAAGTGGGATGGTCTGCATTGTAATAGATTCAGCACCCAGGTCCCCTCCGAAAACATCTCTAAGATAATTTGTCTCTCTTCACTCTCTATTATTGCTCCTAAAACCTTCTGTAATGCTTTGCTTGGGCATGATAATTCTGTAACAAAATTTTCCTTTAAAAGTGCACTGCATTAATACTCTAATAATTAACCTCAATGCATGTAAAAAGTCTAGACAGTGCAGAATAAATACAAATAATTTAATTACAATTACACCTATAGATGAACAATGTATTAAAACTATAAAAAAAGGCTATACATTAAATAAAAACAGGGCAGCATAAATATAATTAACTTAATATCTACCCATGACGCTCCTACAATTCAGTTCTGCTCTTCCAAGAAATTAAATATGGCTTTATTAAATGTTAGAGCATTAACCATCAAGACGTTTTCCATCAACGATCTTATTAGTGATAGGAAAAGCGATTTTATTCCATTAAGTGAAATGTGGCTTAGCTCTAATGGTGTGACTGTTTTATTTGAATCTGCACCTCCGAATTACAACTTTGCTCATGCGGATCGCCAAGGCAAGACGGGCGTTAGTTTAGCAAACATTTACTCGAGCCGGTTAAAGTGTAAAGATGTTGGCTTTGGTAAAATCAAGTCCTTTGAGTTTCTTGATGTTGTACTTTACAGAGTATCTCAGTCTTTAGTATTGTCAGTGTATAGACCTCCTAAATACAATCGGTCTTTCTTTGAGGAATTCTCAGACTTGGCGTCAGTTGTAATTATGGACTATGACACGTTCCTAATAGTTAGTGACTTTAATTTTCATATCAATAATCAGTGTGACCCGAAAGTAAAAGAATTCATGAACCTCCTGGACTCTTTTGATTTGAGCCAGCATGTTAGTCACCCAACACTCAAAGCAGGCCATATGTTGGACATAGTAATTACTAAAGGACTAAAAGTTGATGTGAAGCAGATCATTGATACTGGTTTATACAGTCCATTTTCTCTTATTATTTAATATTTAAATAATGATAGAAAAAATTCACGAGAGGCATATTGTTAAAAAACACTTCTTTGATTCATCAGCAGATTCAAAGTTTACAAACATTCTAAGCAACCAGTCCGTTTGTAGTGCTTACTACAATAGTGAGGATAATGTAAATAGTAAGGTAGAAAATTTTAATACTAAAATGAGAGCTGCTGCTGACATAGTCGCACCTGAAAAGACAATTAAAAAATCCTATAGGACTATTGCACTATGGAAGTCTCAAAGAGTGTCTGATCTAAAGAGAACATGCCGGAGAGTTAAGCATAAATGGAGAAAAACTAAAATGATTATCCACTATGAGATATTGAAGGCTAACATAACAGAATACAACAACATAGTCTGTCTTAAGAGGTGATTCTATTTCTCTAAAATTATAAATAACAATGCTAGTAATCCCAGAGTCTTATTCTCTACAATTGATTGTCTGCTAAACCCAGGTCATTCAATGCAATGCCTTAAAAAAACTGCCAGTGAAACTTGTGAGGCTTTTACTGTATTTTTTAATCACAAAATTATCCATCGATCCATTATCCAACCCGCTATATCCTAACTACAGGGTCACGGGAAAATTAATGATATTAGAAATAATATAGTACTTCTCCCCAATACTGATCCTCTTAAACCCCAGTACTCCATTCTCCATCTTAAACAAATTAAATTATTTCACCGGGATAGATTTACTTGATTTATATAAAATAATTTCTCAACTGAGACTCTCCATCTGCGTCCTTGACCCAACACCAACAAGTTTTTTCAAAGAAGTATCTGGCATGCTAATTAATGGTATTCTTGACATAGTAAACTCGTCATTAGATACGGGGGTCTTCCTAGAACGTTTTAAGACTGCTGTAGTTAAACCCATGCTCAAGAAAAATAATCTTGACCCCTCTGCTTTTGAAAATTTTAGACCAATTTCTAACCTGCCTTTCTTAGGTAAAATCCTAGAGAAGGCAGTCATTATGCAGCTAAATGACCACCTCAATAAACATGCTATTCTTGATAAGTTTCAGTTGGGTTTTAGAACAAATCACAGTACAGAAACTGCACTCGAAGTAGTAAATGACTTGTGGGTAAATGCAGACAGAGGCCGTTTATCTGTTCTCATCCTCTTAGATCTGAGTGCCGCATTTGATACCATTGATCACAATATTCTTAGAAATCGCCTTAGTCAATGGGTGGACCTCTCCGGCAGTATCTTAAATTGATCTGAGTCCTACCTGGCAGGCAGAAAATTCTTTGTTAGTTGTGGTAATTATACTTCAAAGACACTTGATATTCTATATGGTGTTTCATAAGGATCTATCCTGGTTCCGTTGCTCTTTTCAATCTCCATGCTTCCATTAGGTCACATTATCTCAAAGCATAATGTGAGCTACCACAGCTACCCCGACTATCTGGATTCACTGACACAATGTCTTACTTTTGTTTCTGAATGGATGAGTAGTAATTTTCTCAAACTAAATTAGGAAGATATTAGGAATAAACTTGACCATTAGGATTAAAAGTCAAGATGAAGGTAAAGAATTTAGGGGTAACTACTGACTCTGACTTAAATTTTAAATCACATATTAATCAGATTACTAGGATAGCATTTTTTCACTTAAGAAATGTAGCAAAAGTTAGACCTCTTATAACATTGCATGATGCTGAGAAATTAGTAGAATTACTATAACACACTCCTCTCAGCACTACCCAAAAAAGACTTCAATAGATTACTAGTGCAGAATGCAGCTGCTAGAAAATCCAAACACATCTCTCCAGTTTTTATGTCACTATATTGGTTATGCATGTCATTTAGAATTGACTTTAAAATACTATTTATGGTTTACAAAGCCTTAAATAATCTCACTCCATCCTATAGTTCAGAATGCCTCTCACCTTACACTCAAATTGTAACCTTAGATCTTCAAATGAGTGTCTGCTTATAATTCCAAGAGCTAAACTTAAAAGAAGTGGTGAGGCGGCCTTCTGCTGTTATGCACGTAAAATCTGGAATAGCTTATTGATAGAAATTCACCAGGCTAATGCAGTGGAGCACTTTAAAAAACTGCTAAAAACACATTATTTTAACATGGTTTTCTCATAGTTTAATTTGAGTGTACCTCTGCTATTCTGTATGTGAATTATCATCATTTTTATTATGGCTCCAAAATCCGTACTAACCCCTACTTTCACTGCCGTTCTTTTTCCGATTTTCTGTGCTAGTTATCTGCTCCACCACCACCTGATCAAAGCACCACACAGTTCCTACATTGATGCATTAAGGCCAAAGGTCCACATGACAATTATCATCAAGTTCTTCCACGTGAAGCCTGAATACGATGAGGACTGATTGAGGTCATTTATGTTAGGTAGAATGCATAGAGGGGCCTGGGTGGTCTTGGAACCCCTGCAGATTTTTTTTTTGTTTTATTTCTGTCTTCCCTGGGCATCAGACCTTACTTTTATTCTATGTTTATTAGTATTGCCTAATTTTATTTTTTATATTTTATCTTTTTTTCTCTTTCTTCATCCTGTAAAACACTTTGAGCTACATCATTTGTATGAAAATGTGCTATATAAATAAATATTGTTGTTGTTGTTGTGTCAGTGGGATCTTTCCGTTTTTTGTCTTGAATAAATTTGAAAAAATTCATTAAACCCTGTTTTCACTTTAAAGAAGGAAAAATCAATTTAAACAATTGTAGCATAAGGCTGCAACGTAAAAGAATGTGTACAAAGTGAAGGGGTCTGAATACTTTTTGAAGGCACTGTGTACATACTTATTGATGAAACATTCATTCAGATAGCGTGAATTGACCAAGCATATGGTAGAAATGGACAGAAAATCATACAGCATTGATATTAACTGAAAGTCCTCAGAGCAGTGGCTTGGGACTGCCATATTTTCAAGAAATGCAGTCATTTTTAAGAGTAAATAGTCTTATCTGCTGCATAGTAGTTTTGTAATTTCCTTCAAAAGGCAACCTCTGTGCAAATGTAAAACTAGGATATGAAAAAGCTCAGCATCCTCCCTTGTCAGCAATTATGCATTGCTGTGTTCACAGTTTGAACATATTTTCCATATTAATGTGAGAGGAACGGAGATTAATAGACATTGAAAAATTTGTAAAGTGGTTTCATCAGCTACTGACACGCCAACCATATGTGGAGCCCCGTTTCCGCCTTCATTTTTTCTCTGCCAGTTTTAAATTAAACATCTCTCCTCTCCTTTGCTTGAACCAAAATGACTCGCCTTTCTGAGAAGAGAAATGCTTTACAATTATGTTTTCCCTTTGATACATAACACTGTAACACAGGCATTCATATTTCATTACCTTCTTTACCCAGCAGCCATGAAAGAAAAAACATGTTCAGCTCATCAGCAAATTGGATAAGCCTGTGAAGCTAAACCTTATCTATATATTATTAGAATATCATTTTCTGAGGTTCAACTCAGTAACTTAGTCATTTTGCTTTTACAATTAGGCCAATGCTCAATATTTCTTGATGGTTAGGGTTTGAATTAACTTATTTATTTGACAAAGTGGTGGTAAGTCAAAAGACCTAGGTTTCATTACTGGCCCTGGAGGTTGCACCACTGTCCTAGTGTTTGATTGTTTTTTTTCTGTGTACTCACTCCATCTATTTTCTAACCTCTTTTTGAACTCGGGGTCATATGGCTGATCATCCAAGTGTCCTACATGCACGTCTTGGGCCAGTTACAAAGGAATATGGTGGGCCTAATCATGGCAGTTATTGTTGTTTGCAAGTAGTACCTACAACACTCTTTCTTTGGCATAAGAATATCATGAGTATAGTATTTTTACTATTTTTAATGATATATTACTGATATAATATTTACTTTGAAATAAGGTAGTTTAAATTGATTATGATTTGATTTATACAGTATAATATATAGATTTTAGGAGGCCCAGGCCCCTCATGGACCCCGTGATCATCAGAGGTGACTGTGTGCAGAGTTGTACAGACCTATAAACACCTGGGAGTGCAGCTGGATGACAAATTGGACTGGTCTGCCAATACTGATGCCCTGTGTAAGAAAGGTCAGAGCCGACTATACTTCCTTAGAAGGTTGGCGTCCTTCAACATCTGCAATAAGATGCTGGAGATGTTCTACCAGACGGTTGTGGCGAGTGCCCTCTTCTACGCGGTGGTGTGCTGGGGAGGCAGCATAAAAAAGAAGGACGTCTCACGCCTGGACAAACTTGTTAGGAAGGCAGGCTCTATTGTAGGAATAAAGTTGGACAGTTTAACATTTGTAGCAGAGTGACGGGTGCTAAACAAACTCCTGTCAATCATGGAGAATTCACTGCATCCACTGAACAGTGTCATCTCCAGGCAGAGGAGTAGCTTCAGTGACAGACTTTTGTCACTGTCCTGCTCCACTGACAGACTGAGGAGATCGTTCCTCCCCCACACTATGCGACTCTTCAATTCCACCCGGAGGAGTAAATGCTAACATTATTCAAAGTTATTGTCTGCTCTTTAATTTAATATTGTTTTTTGTATCAGTATACTGCTGCTGGATTATGTGAATTTCCCCTTGGGATTAATAAAGTATCTATCTATCTCTCTATTCCAATTCATGCATGCATTTTATGTTGACAATTATTTCACAATTATGTGGGCTATTATTATTTATGCGGACTAAATTATTTCCCAATTTTTGGTTAATAATGCCAAAGAAAACTAGCAGTTTACTACAAGTATTAGGTAAATGAATGAGAATTAGAATTTTATGCATTTAGAAATTAGTATATATTTATTAAAAATGTGTATACAAAATATGTAAATACCAGTAACGGCAGACTGCACAATAACATGCAGTGAATACACTTGACTTATTGTTTTCATACTCTTTCTCTGTATGTTTAGCATTCGTTTGCTCAGAGGTTGCTGCGCTTGCTGCTTCCTGAGTAGCTCTTCTCTTCTCCACCCTAACGGCCCGCTTCTTCTCTTCTACTGTCAGCATCGCGTTAAAACTGATTAAGTCAGGGTTTGTGTTGCAATGACTTAGTACGTTTTTCTTAATTTTTCACTTAAGCTGGCACTTAAGTCTTCAGTCTGCATCAAGAATGATTTAAGATATGAAGAGGTATGGGAAGTGATGGCGAAGGTGGTAGGGATGAGAACGGCGCCCGTACACATGCGCCGCACACAGGCCTTGCTGGCCGCTGCCGAGAGTTGAAATAAAAAAAAATTAAAAAATAGAAATAACCTTGGAGGCCAATCTTCACCGTGAAAGTGGATAGTAGACGTCATGTAGTATATGTGTTATAAATTTCAGGTCAATAGTTCAAATGGTTTGGGAGCTACAGGTGATTTAAAATCATGGACAGACAAACGAACAGCCACGGTAGCGTATTATATAAGAAGATAACAATGTAACATAATAATAAATAGGTTAATTGTTTGATGGTAGTTTCATTTTACAAACAGAACATCATTTTAAAACAGTTAATAATAATGTTTAACATAAGCTCTTTGAAATTATTAATATGCCAGGTTCAGAAAAGGGTCAAAACCTTAAGCACTACTGCATAGTGTTAAAATGAAAAGCAAAGACTGAAGTCAAAACAATGACAAGTAAGAGTCGAAGTCATTCTAAAACTTAGCAGATTTCTGTAATTAACTAATCGCAAAAATGAGAGTTAAAATTTTTTTTGCAATTCGTGAAGTCGGATAGGAAATGACAGAATAGGTGACATTTTAAATTTGTTGCACTGTTAATGCGGATCACTCCCTGTCGCTTATCAACATATGAGCTGCCCTAATGGTGGGAAGACAAAATAGCAGTGATTATAAATAGTCAAGCTGGTGGTGACAATGTTACAAAATAATTCTTAACAACAATAATAAACTTTAAATTAAAAAAAATGAATGGATGATTCAAAACCTTGGGTTCAGGAAACCTCCAAACCAAGTGCTCAGACAAAAATGCATACAAAATTAACAATAAACCCATTCAAAACATACATAGTATAACAAGCCAAACTTGTAAGGTGTATCCTGACTATTTCAGCAATTAAGCAGAAATCCAGCCTTGAATTATTTTTTTAGTTATCTGCTGTGTTAAATATTGTCAGGTTTAATAAGAGGTATAAAAAAACTGCTTGAAAATGTAATGAAGAGGAAAGAATAAAAAGAAAAATGTTTGTATGTACACAAAATCTGCATTAACCCAATATTATAATAAGGATGGAAAATAAAATAAAGAATAAACTTGCTGAAAGGGAAGCAGCAGTAAAAAAAAAGCAAATTACAAACCTACACCTGAAATACAAATTAAAAACAGGGATGTTCAGCATAAAGAGATGCCCATAAAGGGCTTGTGTACATTGTCAGATGATTAGTCCACACATTGTTAGTATGCAAAAATAATATAAAGCAATGTTATTGGATTAATGGGAACCAGACAGTTGTATTGAGATTGAGTATTCATAAATCAACTTCTGTACTGTTAAAACCCCCAAACAACTCCTAAATGCCCATCCCTGAATTGATAGACACTAACATGGATGAACAATCTATCATTTAGCAACTAGGTTTTATTGATTCAATGTACTCAAAACAGCAAAATGGTGTGAGGCCTTTAACACTACAATTACCAGAGCATACGTAAAAACTCGTAGATCCGTCCCACCTTAAAATGCTTTGCACCTCTATGTCAGCGTCTTTTGTCCTTTAAATGTGTTCATAAGCAGCAAACAGCAAGAAGCCTGCTATCACATCCCCCACCCTGCATAGTTTTCTCAGTTCAAGTCTGTTTACCTGCGTGTCAGTTGCTTAGAGTTGTATAGAGTGAGAAGTCAAGCAAAATGACACCTTTTATAAATACTTTATCGTTAATTGGAACACTTGCATTTTATGTGTGTTCCGTGTCTACAACAATCTGTGCACAGTAAAGACATCGTTAAAGCAGAAATGTTTTTCATGTTCTAGTAATAATAGACAAAATGTAGACATGAAGTGTATAATGTGTGAAGCCTGAATTCCAAATATCAAAGAAATACTATCACAAAAGGTACAAATATATCAGAACAAATACGCTTCCATTCAAAAATATAACTGCACACGTAGGGTGTGACATTGACACGCAGTTGCTATGACAGCTTCGGTGGCACAACGGTATCAGCTGTTGACTGGTAATCAAAGCTTCACGGGTTTGATCCTGGAGGAGTCCGTTTTGAGAAGTGATTTGCTTTTATTCTTACTATTTTAGAATAAAAAATACCCCCATATTTGATACTGCTGTTTTCACATAGACGCGCTATAACAGAGGTAAACTGAAATCATGAGTTAACATCCGATATGGCTCTTACATAAAAAGGATGGTGCATGTGTCCAAAACATTAACATTTATATGTTACTTACATAAAAGCCAGATTGAATGTTATTTACCCATTTACTGTCATCGTCAAAACTGAGGACGGTTTTTCAAATGTGACATCAGGGTGGCCCCGCCTCCTGGGGTTTGACCTACCAAACAATAAACAACACAGGAGAACACAGCACAATGCATAGATACTAAATAGACCATTCTTAGCAAAAATAAATAATTATAATAAACATGAAAAATAATAATTAAAGACAAACAAAGAAGGTAAAAAAACATGAACTTAATCATAAGCCAGGCAAACAGACACTGACTGTAATATAACATTGGCCCACATTGGCATAGCAAAAACTGAATGCACATTACAGTTAAGGTTTAATTATCCATTTTGATTTCGTCTCATACATGTTACACATCATGATAAACCTGACTATGGTCCAATCAGCTTGCGCCTGACACTGTCAGGAAAGGCCTTGGTCTCCCTTGATCCTAAACTGGAGTTTAAAAATGTTTTATGCTGTACATTGACCATAACGCAAAATTTACAGTAGATTAAGAGGAATTAGAAACAGAGATTCAAATAAAAGTGTTTTATAAGCATTCTGTTTTGCTTTCATATCTTAAAGATCTGTTATCACAGATTTATTTATTTTCCTTACAGTGGTCAAATTGTAAAAAAACTGCTTCAATTATCTTTATTTTGCCTTTTATTAGCAAAGTAAAATTTACATCCAAAAGCAGGCCTGGTTATATAAAACATGCTTCAGCATACTGTTACAAAGTCTTTCTTGGTATTAAATTCATCTGTTATTTAATAAGCATAGCCCATAATGAGAATAAAATTAAATCAAAGATGAACATGTGAATATTTTCTGTTTTTACTCCCTGTACTTTCCATTGTAGTTCACTCTCTGAGAAAAATAAGCATAAAGTACAAGAATAAATATGATTCTGTCACTGCTTGTGAACAGCGAGTGGGGAGGTAGGGGGGCTGATGTAATCTGAGATAAACACATCCATCCCTCCCGCCGCTCCAAGACTCATCCACAGGGACATTTTTATTGAGATTGATTTTAAATTAGCAGTCATTCGCAATTGAACTTTAAGGAGACTGCAATTAATTTCCAATTAGGCTACTTTTTTCATATTAAAGTGGACAATGCCCAATTGACCTTAATTTTCAGATAAATGAGTAATTGGTATAGAATTAACTCATTTTCTCTTTAAGAGATAGAATAAGGACAATAAGCTGCAGAACTTGGTTAGCGTCTGATAAAGCTGAACATCCTGTTCTTGCTGTAGTCATGCTTCTTTAAATGTACTGGGATCTTATTTTAAGAATTGTACTGTTGTTGACATATATGCACAGTAATGTATTCTAACATTTCAGAATCTGTTTAAGGATTAGATAGATAGATAGATACTTTATTAATCCCAAGGGGAAATTCACAAATATTATAGATTATAGTGTTGACTATGGCTTCCGAGGCTTAGACCACCTTCGGGAGAGAGAGGGTGTTTTTTTTAAAGGATGATACCACATCAGGACTTATTAACAATAAAGATGCATTCACATATCATGCATATTTTGTTAATTGACCAATCTAAAACTGTTGTCTTCTACCTGTTCCAAATGAAGAGGTCAGAAACGCACAGAACAGCAGCCTTTGAGAAGGTCTGGGCACCTGCTTTTCCTTTTACTTAACTAAAATTCTTTAATCTTTGAAGTAACAGTTTTGGGAATTCAGCTAGTTTAAAAGAATGTAGACAAATTCAAACTTGAACCTGAAATTGGAATTACCAAATGTGAAAATGTATGGATGGGTGCATGGTTACAAATTGTAAACTTTGCAATCATATGCCAGCAGATGTAAAGGAGGCGCCATTAGTCATAGCATGTACAGCAAGGCTGAAGTGAATGCACACGCCATCCAGGGTTGGTTTCTACTTTATGTCCAGTGCTGCTGGGACAGGCTCAGGTCCCTATGCCCCTCAATGGGAGTAACTGGATTTGGTAATAGATGGATAGATATCTTCTGAAAGTGAATGGAGTGTTACTTTTTGACTTCCATTTTATTGTTTTAACATTAGAATGAAACAATACATTTAGAGCAAAGTTAGGCTACTTCACATTCCTAGTCTAGTTTCTGTACAACAATATGTTTTGGTTTAATTTGTAAACTCCAAGTAGCAATATCTACTGTGGGATATGTTCTTTTAAGATTTTAATTAGATTTAAATCAATCCAGAATCGGAATTATCTTGTAAATAAAACTGATGGCTACAAAGGATAAACTTCACAAACATTAAAAACCAGATGTATTAGGAGCCTAATTATTTTGGCATAACCTGCTTCTACAACACATATTCTGTCTAGGAGTACAAGAATAAGCTCCAGCCTCTCTGATTCTTTACAGGATTATACGGATTTAATAATGGATAGATGAGTACTCCTACTACAGCAGCTTGAATGATGCTATGTCAGACTAGCTGGTTCTGTATGTCTGTTTTCAGAGGTCCGTGCCCAGGGAAAAATTTGTTGGCTCTGCGCCGAATGGCATTGGTGGAACTGAGAGCGTTGTGACACAGTCGTTAATTCCTTTTCTCTTTTTAACCCCAGAGTGGAGGTGGAGAATCTCAGGTGTCATTTCCTCTTAGTTTCTGGAAGTTGCACACCTTCTGAAGTCGCAATTTATTCACAATCCAGAAATGAAAGCACATCCTCAAAATAGGCCCTAATATGGTCTGAACGATCATTTGTACTATTTCTGATTACCACCACTATTTCACCATTAAACAGGGCTCCACAACAAACCCCTGTAGCTGCGTTTTCCCAAAATTACCAAAGTTCTGCAGCTTCAACTCAAAAAAAAATGGGATTCAACAAAAGCCTGACGCGTAGAAATGATTCCACAGACAAAATATCTTGGTTTTTGAAAGTTTAGTTAAGTTTTGAAGTAAAACAGTTCACACAAAAAGGAAAATTAAAATAACAAAAAAGGAAAAGTTAATGTTAAGAAAAGTTCAGTTCTAAGCTTAATCTTGTTACATCTCAAATCGTTACTTCTTACTTAACATTTCTGAACCATTTCAAAACGGTCAGAAAAAACTGTATGCTTATCCCATTTCTAAGCTTAAATGGGTCTTTCAAGTCCCTCTTTATTGGGACTTGTTCCAAACAAACTGAGCTTATTATCACACTGTTATTCAGTTATAGTAAGAAGGTTCTATCTCTTGTTAACTATAGGGGGAAAAGACTATACCATAAGCTATGACTTTGAAAGACATTAATATTCTATTCAAATTAAGCAAACATCAATATGAGTTTAACTCAAAACTTTAACTTTCTAAGATTGGCTCTTACAACCCCAAAACTTAATCCATGCATTGCTGATCTGTGTGAATAAGTAGCTGCTGAAAAAATGACATCTTGCGCGATAGTAGTACAATGTCCAAGTGATAAGTGCACTGGTAACCAATCAAATATTATCCCTCATTTACTGAAGATTCGCAGAAAATGATTGCTCTTGTTAGATAAACATAAGTGGAGGAGAATGAAAAATCAGAGTGTCCTAAGATGACAAACATTTAAGAGAGATGAGGGGTTCTGAATTGCGAAGACACCTGGGATTGCTCAGGGTAGTTCAAGAAGGATGACACCAGGAATTCTCAAGGCTATTCCTGACTCTGGAATGATCAATATGACTACTCTAGAAGTGTTCATGTCTAGGACATAGAGGCCCTTTCCACCAATAAGGTCACTAAGCTTGGAGGTGGAAGGCATTGTATGAGCAATGAAGAAAGGGAGACTGTCACAGCAAAGAGATTTGGAGAAGAAAAACGAATGTACTGTTTGAGTATGTAAGTGACAGCTTTGGACCTTGTTTCTCAAAGTCCTAAAGAGGCTTTTGGTTTGTTGCATTCCCTAGGACTTCTGAAGTACAGTCTCAATCACAGTATTTAGTGATGTTTTGCCCAAAGAAATCTCACTATGGCACGTTGTTTAACAATGGTGTAATCCTGCAGCATAGCATTAATATTCATTTGACCTTGTCTTCAACTAGACCAATGGCAGAGCACTGCACTGTGTGCATTTGAACTACCCATAAGCCATCACAAACAAACTGTTTTGGATCAGCTTATATCCATTGCAGTTACCGCACTATTTTCAGTTTGCCTTTACTTTCTGATTTAGCCTTGCATTTCTTGGTCTAAAATGCCAAATAATGCCTAAAAAGAGATTCATTTAAGCACTTCTTTAAAGCACATATTTGGAAATAAAATCCTTGCAAAATTCAAATGCTGGTCAACAAGTTTATTTTTGTATTTATTTGAGAGCTGTGACAAGTTCACAAGTGGATACAAACTTTACAAATTACTAATTATATAAAGAGACACAGAATTATTTAAACTGGCAAGACAAAGTTTAAAAACAAAGTGGTTTAAAAGTAAATGGTGACCAGCAGTATCTGTCCAATAATTCATTGCTGAATTCATTGCTAGTTGACATCAGAGGAGAGGAGAACAAAAACTCCCGTCAGAAGATTCCCTGGAGAAAATAAAGTTCAGGGGGGCTTTACAGTCAGTTATAACAGAGAAAGACAGAGTCAGGCAGTCAAAGTACTGGAGACCTTGGCCAACCTGCTGCTCACCACCCCGGTAGGCCATTCTATAGTAGTCTCTGTCAGTAATGATTGTCTTTTCCATGGGTGGAAAAATAGCTTGGCAGTATAGTAATGGCAGCAAGTCCCAACCAGACACTGAGAAAAGAAACGGAATAGAAGAGGGTTAGAAACCGTTCATAATTATTGTATTACTTTTATATTTGTTTGACAAATGACAACCAAACAGAGGTGTGTTATGCACACCTAATCAGCTGCTCCAGTCCGGGTTTGATTAGACTAAAGCACTGAGTCTTCAGCCTGGATTTTAAGGCTGGGACAGAGGTGCACAATATGAGACATGCACTTTATGTACAGTATAACCCTCTAAAACTCATGTTGTCCAAAGCCTTCGCTGCTTGCACTTTGATGATAAAAACGTCTAGTTTCCTAGTGGTGTTAATTGCTAAGATTATGGTCTTCATTTGATGAGGCTGGTCATTTAATCCATGCTTCTGACCTCTTGTGTGATTCTGAGCAAGTCACTTACACTATGCCGCAACTGTAAAAAATGTATGCCATCCTTTGACTGCTTCTTGATTTTGCAAGCCGCCTTGGGTAAAGGTGTCTGCCAAATATATGATACTAAAGTTGATGGTGCCTCATCACCTCAGTTCTCAAGATGGTTACTGTGCTCTATAATAATGTTAAAACTCATAGCATTACAGTAGTGATAGTGGGATATGAGATATTACAGATCTGAATAGTGAATAATGACGACCCTTAAGGTTACTGCAGGAGATTCTTGTAGTAAATAGGATTTGACATATTATTGCCGCTATGTACATTTTTCAGTGTCTGTATGAGCCCTGTGGGCTGGCAGCACTTTAATATATTTACTGTATGGGAAGAAGAAAAGGTTTTAAAAATTCATGTCTTGTCTGCCTCTTTTATCGAATGCATAACCAGAATGAGGTTTTATTGTTTTCTTCCTCTTTCCACCTCAGTGCGCATCATTAACTTGTAAGCTTAAAAACATATACTACTGATAAAAACTATATTCAAACCATTAGGATCTGTAGGCAGCTCCTAACATAACCAGAAGAATGCACAAAAAGCTGCTTATTACAGAAAAAATTCAATGTATTCTCATGTCCATTTAAATGTCCGTGACCTCACTAACTTTGACTTATCATTAATGGATGAGATTAGAGGAGCAAAGATAAATTATCCAAGTTTGAGTAGGATTCATCCACATAATCCGGTTTCCTCACACAAAATGTACATTTTCTTGGCTGACAGTAATATACATATGTTCTTGTGTATTTTGGGGTTTTGACTCATGGGAATTCAGATTTATTTATTTATTTAGGTGATGGCGCATACGATTATGATTTAGACAGTGTGACCGATAGGGGGTTCTGTTGTCCCCTTGAATCCTCAGACAAAGCGCCAAAACACCAGATAAAAGTCCCAATAATTAATTTATTCTAATAATAATGTGCACAAAGCACCTTCACCTCCACTGTATACAATAATCATAATAACAATAATCAATCCTCCACACCTCCCAGGAGCTCAGTCACCCTTCCTCCCAACCCTCCCAACTGCTGGGATCTCCCACAGTCCTTTTAAAGTCTTTGACTTGGAAGTGTTTCTGTCCCTCAGTCCATGTGACTTTATAACACTTCCGAGTCGGGTGAAAACTCCTTTTCTTCAGCCCAGAAGTACATTGTTTTTTCCATCCCCTCAACTGGGAAGTACTTCAGGGTGATAAGGAAAATACAATTCCCTGGGCCTCCCTGCAGCGTCCCCTGGTGGCCCCCACGTTATCCAGCAAGGCTGTGATGGAAGACTCCAAGTTCCATGATGCCCTGCTGGAATTCGGAGACCCTCCATTTTGCAGGGATGGCTCCATCTGGCAGCTTGGGGGTATTTGCCGGGATAAGCTGCTGGCCATATTCCACAACAGACAGAACTTTATTTGTCCTTGGGGGAAATGTGGCTTTTTATAGAAGCTCTTTAAATAAACACATACATAAATAGATAAATAAATAAATATACACACACACACACAATATGGTTCAAACACACATCAGAATGATTAAAAAGAGAAAATTTTAAAAGAAAGAAAACTTCTGATTTGGCAGTCACAGTGAGACATTATGCAGGCGTATTGCTGTTGGTATAAAGGAGCCACCACAGCGTTTCCTGACACACTTCTGCTGAATGATTTGTAGGCTGAAATCCTCAGTGTTAGTGTGTCACAGAGAGAGGACATGCAGCATTGTTCATAATGGTACTCAGTTTTGTTTTAATTCTCTCATTTGCTACTACCTCTGAGAGGTTCAGAGAATGTCCTATAACTGAGCCTGCCTTTTTAATTAGCTTGTTCTTTCAATGGGCCTCTCTTGAAGTGATGTGAGCAGCCCAGCACACCACGGCATAGAAAAATGCACTAGACATCACAGAGTTGTAGAAGATTTGAAGGATGTCACTACTCACGTTAAAGAATTCAGTTTCCTAAGAAAAAAGAGCCTGCTCTGCTATTTCCTCTGCCATTTCTGTGTTACGAGACCAGTCCAAGTTGTCATTGATGTGGACCCCCAAGTACTTGTAGGAGTGCACCACCTCTACATCCACTCCTTGAATCGTGACCGGACACCTAGGCTCTTTGGTGCGGTGAAAGTCATGTTAAGTTGACGTTAAGATGCAGACAATCCTCTTTGCACCAAGAAATAAACTTCTCTACCTGACTCTTATACTCTGCATCACCCCCCTTATCAATACACCCCATAATTGCAGAATCATCTGAGAATTTCTGCAAGTGACATGACCTGGTTTAATATTTATAGTCTGAGGTGTACAGAGTAAAGAGAAAACGAGACAGGACTGTTCCTTGTGGTGCTCCAGTGTTACTCACATCCATAACAGAAACACAGTTCTTAAAGCCTCACAAACTGAGGTCCATTATCCAGGAAATCACAGGCTCATCTACCAGCATATTTCTGAGCTTATCCCCTAAGAGAGATGTCTGGATAGTATTTATTGATTACTGTACCGATGATGCTATGGAAGTGACACTATAACTATGAAGACAAACATGCTACGTCTTATCCTTCAGCAGATATACTTCTCAAAAGTCATTAGTGTTAGTTAACTTTTTTTTTTCCAAGTAGGCCCTAGGAATAGGATTGTGAATTTTAGTTTTAACTTTGAATTTCCCCTGACCTTTAAATTTCATTGTTATTTTTTTGATTCCTCATTTGCTTTTTTGGTATCTACAGTGGGATGCAAAAGTTTGGGCAACCTTGTTAATAGTCATTATTTTCCTGTATAAATCGTTGGTTGTTACGATAAAAAATGTCAGTTAAATATATCATATAGGAGACACACACAGTGATATTTGAGAAGTGAAATGAAGTTTATTGGATTTACAGAAAGTGTGCAATAATTGTTCAAACAAAATCAGGCAGGTGCATAAATTTGGGCACCTTTGTCATTTTATTGATTCCAAAACTTTTAGAACTAATTATTGGAACTCAAATTGGCTTGGTAAGCTCAGTGACCCCTGACCTACATACACAGGTGAATCCTATAATGAGAAAGAGTATTTAAGGGGGTCAATTGTAAGTTTCCCTCCTCCTTTAATTTTCTCTGAAGAGTAGCAACATTGGGGTCATAAAACAACTCTCAAATGACCTGAAGACAAAGATTGTTCACCATCATGGTTTAGGGAAGGATACAGAAAGCTGTCCCAGAGATTTAAGCTGTCTGTTTCCACAGTTAGGAACATATTGAGGAAATGGAAGACCACAGGCTCAGTTCAAGTTAAGGCTCGAAGTGGCAGACCAAGAAAGATTTCGGATAGACAGAAGCGACGAATGGTGAGAACAGTCAGAGTCAACCCACAGACCAGCACCAAAGACCTACAACATCATCTTGCAGCAGATGGAGTCACTGTGCATCGTTCAGCCATTCGGCGGCTTTACACAAGGAGATGCTGTATGCGAGTGATGCAGAGGAAGCCTTTTCTCCGCCCACAGCACAAACAGAGCCGCTTGAGGTATGCTCAAGCACATTTGGACAAGCCAGCTTCATTTTGGAATAAGGTGCTGTGGACTGATGAAACTAAAATTGAGTTATTTGGGCATAACAAGGGCGTTATGCATGGAGGAAAAAGAACACAGCATTCCAAGAAAAACACCTGCTACCTACAGTAAAATATGGTGGTGGTTCCATCATGCTGTGGGGCTGTGTGGCCAGTGCAGGGACTGGGAATCTTGTCAAAGTTGAGGGACGCATGGATTCCACTCAGTATCAGCAGATTCTGGAGACCAATGTCCAGGAATCGGTGACAAAGCTGAAGCTGCGCCGGGGCTGGATCTTTCAACAAGACAACCAGCCAAACACTGCTCAAAATCCACTAAGGCATTCATGCAGAGGAACAAGTACAACGTTCTGGAATGGCCATCTCAGTCCCCAGACCTGAATATAATTGAAAATCTGTGGTGTGAGTTAAAGAGAGCTGTCCATGCTCGGAAGCCATCAAACCTGAATGAACTAGAGATGTTTTGTAAAGAGGAATGGTCCAAAATACCTTCAACCACAATCCAGACTCTCATTGGAACCTACAGGAAGCGTTTAGAGGCTGTAATTTCTGCAAAAGGCGGATCTACTAAATATTGATTTCATTTCTTTTTTGTGGTGCCCAAATTTATGCACCTGCCTGATTTTGTTTGAACAATTATTGCACACTTTCTGTAAATCCAATAAACTTCATTTCACTTCGCAAATATCACTGTGCGTGTCTCCTATATGATATATTTAATTGACATTTTTTTATCGTAACAACCAACGATTTATACAGGAAAATAATGACTATTAACAAGGTTGCCCAAACTTTTGCATCCCACTGTATCTTTAATTTCATGTTTGTTTTAGTTATCTTCCAGTAATTTAAAGTGCTCACAGTAATCCTCAGACACTCTATTGTTAGGTTAACCAAGGGGCAGTCACAAATTTTTTCCCCAATTTTTTTTTTTGATGTCCCAATTTATTTCCTCATTTGTATTTTAAACAGAATTGTGTCAGCCGAGTGGCTGCAGCTGTCATTACCTCCTTTTACCCAGGTCAGTCGATAGTCATGTACGAGGATGAGTTGAGCAATGAGGGGGACATGTAATGCAGCAGAGGTAGGTGCAAAAGGCTTTTGTGCTTTTTATTAATAAATTAAGTTTCCAATGTGCAGTGTGATCAATAAATACATTCCACTATAAATAATCCATTAAAACAGTGATAAAAGTAAAGGTTAAAAGCCATAATGAATAAACATTATAACACAGTTAAAATCTCGGTTTTAACACAGTTAGGATCTTCTCTTTAAAACCAAAATGAATGTCTGTGATTTCTTTAAAAACTGGCATCTCCTCTGCTCTACCTTTACAGTCTCCTCAACATGAGGTGCTGCCACCAACAACTGGCTTGGATAATGAAGTAGCTTGAAACTTAGAAAAATAAATGGCACCCAGTAAAATCTACATTAACGAGTACATTTTCACATGAGTGTGCATAGGGGACATAGGGTATTGGTTTTCAAGTAAAAATCCGCTCGAAAAGATTCAGAGGCTGCAGAAAAATTCCATGTGATGAATGAAACTGCTGCCTGTTTTTCATCTGCAGGTCCTCCAGAAGTTGTCACTCTCAAAAACTTTACATATGATGTTTATCACAATGCCAAGAGGGCATAACCAATCCCAGGTGGTTCCTTGCTGTTCACACTGGCATAAAGAGATATTATAATGACATCAGTTTGGTCCACTCTTTTTTCTGTTTCTCCTTCTCCATGTCCTCTAATGTGTGGCACCCTGCTGGCATAGTTGCCACTGGAAATCCCATACCAGCTCACTCTACTCATCATTATTACATCATATAAAAGAAATAACAGAAAATTCATTGTAGGATGAATACTAACTCAAATTAATTTATTTCAGCTTTGTCCCAGCTCACATCCTCATATAACTCATGCTTCTTTCTTTGTAATGAGGATTACGAGTGCCAGGTTTGACTCTAAAAAGCAGAGTTAAATGATGACAAAGCCAGAGTCAAATGACTAGAAAACAAGAAGATCCCATAGTCAGACTCAATATCAATCCACCATTCAAGGCAGGGACCACTCCTTGGCAGTGTCAGTCTACACAAGGCATACATAATTGTCAAATTAAAAGTGCCACTTCACCTAACATACACATCTTTGAGTAGTAGGAGGGGAAATGGAGTACATAAACTCAAACAGAGGAAGAACATGCAATCTCCAAAATGACAGCAACCCAGCACACTAGGAGAGCAGTTTTTACCATTGTGCCATCCATGCAATATCAAAGTATCTTGAATTTAGCATCGGGTGGAGGTTTTATGGGTTTATATTGACATTATTGTTTGGTATACAGAGTTCAGTGAAATTTTTACTTGCTTGTGCTAATCAACATGTGTGACATCACCATTCTCTGATACCATGATCAGAGAGTATAATTTCTTTACCTCGAAAACTGTGTGGAAAAGCAAGATTGAATATTTAGGGAAAATCAAAGCCATAAGTAAATTAAAAAGAGAAAGAAAGGCCATACTAAACCAAGAGCTGGCCTTGCTGCCTGCACCTCAATATGCTTAGTTTGTTCGCAGGCAGATCAATAGATTGCACAAATTCCTTCTAACAGTTGTAGAAGGTATATGACAACTGGGTCTCATGATATATATAGTAGATGGCGTCTTAACTTTACACTTCACACTGTACACTCCATCTCTGGTTCTTGAGTTAATAACACAAATCTAAGTAGAAGAATCTGATTAATTACTTCCTGAAAGGCCAAGAAGCTAAAAAGCAACAAAAGGAAAAATGAAAAGAGCTAACTCGTCAACAAAAAACTGGGAGTTTGTCGAATTGATGAATTGGCATCAATTCATCAGGTTAGGAGCACACGCTGATACAGCACGTTGCCATACCCACCACATGTTAACCCACCTCAGAATCCCAGATTAATGCAATGGGTGACACCTCAGCACCACACTAGGTCAGATGGAGTGGAACCAGTGTTAGGTTTTTTATGGTGGCTGGAGTGCCAATTCTGCCACCACCCCCTAATAATAAACTGTACATATAATAAATGATAAGATGCAAGATTAGAGTTAGGGTTAAGTGTGATACCGACTCTTCTGAATATCCAGGTGCAGTTAACCTTACTATTTTAAACAATGTGTTTGCCAAAATACCTCTGTGAAAATAAGCAAAAAATCTATGCTTGTTGTAAAACAGATTTACTGTATGCTTTGTAGCATTTCCCAGCGTACATCAACATTTTTTTCAGATAATGGCAGGAAATTGTGCATTATTAATTTAGGGTGCAATGGTGTCCGTATCTGCCAGATGGTATGATTCTTGGGTCAGGTTGCAAGAATATTTCACTTAACGTGTGTATTGGCAGAAATGCATGTATTTATTTGTGTCTTGCTACCTTGAATGGGTTTATGAACATTTTTGTTATAAACTGAACTTATTTTTATTAAGTGCACTTTCACTTTTAGACCAAGTGCACTATACACCAATTTCAAATAGGGTACAGTTAAAATACAACTCAAAATGCAACTACGCAAAAGAGAATGTTGAAACACAATACAATATATCTAATGGATATATAAATACCAGCATGATGGACAGTGGTCAGGACTGATGCTTCCCAAGTCCTGGGTTTAAATCCCACACCCAGTCATTGCTGGCATTCTGGTTTTCCTCTCACATTTAAAAACACTTATGTCTGTCTAAGATTAATTTGTGACTCTAAATTAGTCCCGTTGGTTTGGGCATGAATAAGCCTTGTAATGGGCTGGCACCTTGTGCAGGACTCATGCAACACCTTCCTTCATGTGAAAAGGTAAGTACATCCCATGAAATGTTTTTTAACATATGTGGACATATCAAGATTTATTCTTCAGTTAAACAGCATCCATAGATAAAGGTGCTGGTTGAATGAATACATTTGAGTGTTGTAGTCCACAGTATAATTTTAATAAACATAAATGCTGATTTTGCATGTGAAAAAAGTAAGCACACCCCTACTTTTATTGTTAATTCAAATGAGAATAGCATGCACTAGATCAGGTGCAAATGATTAGCACATTATTAGAGGGGGTCTTTTATTGTCTGGAAAAAATGGCTTTTTTCAGTTTATCTCCAGACAATCCCAGAAAATTTGGGCAGTAATACACAAAAGAGGCTTCATCTTTTGATAGAGCTTTCACAAACTGCTTTGTTAAACCTATGCTTAATCATACTTCCACTTTATCTGGATCCACCAAGTTTGACACCATGCTGGAGCTTTTTTTTCTAGCTGGCTATTCCTTCAATGTAAATTCTTGACTCTGCTATTCTACTCACAGAGTAAAACTGGGAATTTTGTATGCCCTGACTACTGACCCTATGGGAGGGACGTTTGATACCAATGCTTTGAAGCTTCTTATGACTTTAATGAAGCACACTGTTTTGAAGAACTGTATAGTAGCTTCATTACCATATGACTGATGACATCTGAAGCTTTGAACATCACTAAAGCACTAGGAGCTGTCTAACTGCTTCAAAACTTTGTGCTGCTCCCCATGCTACTAAGGAGATGTGAAACTACTGGTCGTATTTTAGACAGAGACAATGTTTAGTAAATATGGAATCCTGAAGTGTGGAGTCTGTTATCTGACAATAAAGTAAATACCATGCTATACAATTCTTCTACACTGGAACTTCTAATGTTTCAATAACAATGTAAACTATTATAGGCACGTTCTCTAAAATTCTTTATCTGTGCTCAGTTCCACAAAAACATGCTCTATAAACCCTTTGGTACAATTATTCACCAAACACTGATGAAAAAATATTAATCTTTCACATTGCCTCAAAGCAATAATCTCCTGACGTGAAAATGTTGTCACATAATTATAAATCAATGGTATCTAGTAATGTATTGTAGCATTGCAGTGGTGCTTATTCTGAATGCTGATGGATTCCTGCTGTTTACTGCACTACTGTAACTGTGTCATCAAGTGTTATGTGCCTGGGGAAGAGTCACCAACACTATTTCTTGGTATTCCACTGTACAAATGGGCAGCTTTAGTGCCAGCCAAAGGAGAACTGACAAAGATGGAATGCCTGCCAAAGTCCTTCTAAGGATAGTAAGCTACCTAACAGAATGATATAAAGAGCAAAGAATCCATTGGCACTCAGTTCAGGTGAGCACTGGTGCAGTGCAACAATGTTCATAATGGCAACACATATCATCTTTAGGACTGCACATTTAAATGTTATTTTATTCTAGAAAATTGTTGCCCACACTAACATATACATTTATTGCAGCATTTTGATGACTGCAAGATTATCAGTTCAGGTCAGGTTGGGGAGCATGCACTGATGCACCGCATTGCCACACCCACCACATAACCAAACAGTTTGGGATCCCAGTTGGCAACCCCCAAGGCAGGCACACGGTCCAGTCCCTCCCTCCGGAAATTCTTATTTATTTATTTATTTATTTATTTACATGGGTGTTCTCTTGTCTTGGTCTAGCCACTTGGGTCCTCAACAATGAGGATCCTGGGAGCCGGATCACCCTCAGGTGACACCACATGGCTGAAGTGCCTTAATTGACGTTCCCTTACAATGCAGGTAATGTGCCTCATTCGGGACTCTATGAGCAACTGCTTGATCAACACAAAGTCAAACCAGTGGTACCCAAGAATTCTCCAAAGAGACACAGTTTCAGGTCACTGCATAGCATCCATGTCTCGCAGCCATATAGCAAAACAGGAAGCACCAGGGGCTTCATGTATAACGGTGTGCGTAGAATTCGCACTACAACATGGCGTAAGCACAAAGGCCGAAATGTGCTTACGCACAGAACAATCCAGATGCAGGAATCTGTGTGTACTCCAACTTCCACGTTCTTCTGCTACATAAATCCCGGTCAGCGTGAAAACTAACGCTCGTGCACGCGCCTTATGTCCCGTGACAACTCCTCCCAGAATTACGCCTCTTTGAATAAGCAAATCAATATAAATCGCCCTTAAGCTCAGCCTTCTATGAAAAGACAATGGGAAAAGCACAGGGGAAAATATAAGAATTTCAGCGAATACCAAGTGGAGTCAAAGGAAAAACATACTATTTGTTTAATTAAACCTTGGTATAACCAACAAAAGGAAGTTGATCGAGTGACATAGAGTGTTGGAGAAACTTGAAAGCTCAGATATCAAAGTCACCGTGAAAAGGCGAGTCGTAGCCCACCGTCTGAGTGTCATATGAAAGCTCATTAGGGTACAGACAAAAAAAATAGGCACACAGTGGGAAAAAAGCACGAAATGTCAACTTCAATCTCGAAATTTCCACTTTAATCACGTAGTTTATTTTGTCATTAAAGTAGAACATCATAAACGTCATCTTAAAATTGTTTAATTAACCAGTTTTGCAAATCACATTGTAATTAAAGTAGCATGTTAAATGCTTTGTTTTGTATGTGATCTTCTATGTGCTCTATGTGTGTGAATCACTACTTGCTTTTTAAACTGGCTCTCTTCCTCTGACTGGACACAGAATCCATTACATTTGTGATATTACAGCTCTCTGAATAACTAAAATACTGAGATGTATACGTGATATCATTTTCATGATGATAGGAGTTAAAGCACGTTATTAAACATGGGTTTCACGGAGCAGTGATTGTGTCCGACCTTCGATGAAATTATTTATTGCAGCAGTACTCATGGGCGGCTCTAGGCAGAGAAAGAAATGGTAGCCCCTTCGCCTGCCAATGTCGATAAGGTATCCTATGCACGGCGGATGGCCACGTCCGTTGCAGACACTGCATGGCCGCCTCGCACTCATGACACAAGCGTTTAACTTTTGTCGAAATTTGCGACTGCGTTTTTAGCTGTGTCGTTATTTTCTCTTTCTGTTTTATATTCACTATATATTGGCGTGGCCGCCCCTGCAGTTCTTGCTTTTCTTTCTCCAAGTAACTGATCGCCACCCAATCAGTTCTGTAATAGACGTTAAGCCATCTGTAAGCTTAGAGCGCCGATTCTTCAAAACTTCAGAACACTGAGCTATCTTCCTAGTACATGTTTAATTATTCTATCCTTCACGCCAGTCCCAGTGAAGAATATGGATTATTTAAATGAAGTTAAAGTTTTACCTGTATAATATAATAAACATATTTTGCTGCATTTCATCTTAAAAATGGTATCCTCATCATATGTAAATACGCGCTTTATAAAGTGGCTCAGGTTGTGCAAGTTTACAGTGAGGTAATTGTACTTATAAGTACAAACAGTTCTACAAGGAGCACTTGATTGAGTGCGTTTATAGATCTTGGGATGAAACTGTTTATGAACCGCGAGGTCCGTGCAGGAAAGGCTTTGAAACGTTTTGCCATGGCTGAGGTAGCGTGTGCTTGATGCTGTATATCGATAATTCTCTTTCCAATCAGCTGCTGCTGTGAGTCACACTCAGATACAGTGATATAAATACTCCGAGTGGTGCAGTGAGAGTAACATGGAAAAAGATGATCCACTGTGGCAACTCCTAATGGGAGCAGCTGAAAGAAGAAGAGGGTGCAGTTAGAGTAACAACGCTAAAGTAGTTATGGTATTTGAAAAACTATGGCTATTCCCTGGACCATTATATTGTTACAAGTTAATTACAATCAGATGCATTACGCTAATAAACAATATGCGGTTAGTTTCAGTGTATTTATAAACCCACGTCAGGAAAATAAGGAGTAACCACACAGGAACATTAGCATTGCTTTGACACTGGGTGCCGCCAGTCTGCAAAACCGAGCAGAGAACTTGTGTACGACAAGGTATGAGGTACCGTGGAAAACTGCGTGGCTTTACGACCAAGTGTAGGTTTTATACATCGCGATTTGAATGTGGAAAAGTTCTTAAGCAACATTTCTGTGTGTACGCACCGTTTATACATGAGGCCCCAGGACTCTAAAGACTTGGACCTTCATCCTTCTGCACAGATATCAGGAGGGCCACACACCCCTTTCCAGCAACCTCATGAACACCCATACTCTCTCAATCCATCTACTTACTTCATAGGAAGAGTCACCAGAGACATGAATGTCAATGCCATGGTAAGTAAACCTCTCAACAAGGTTGATGCACTTTCCACAGATAGACACAATGCTAATGGCTGTGCCTAAGAGGTCATTAAAGGCCTGGGTTTTGGTTTTTATCTGCAAGCTCAGGCACTCAGACCCCTCACTTAGTCTCTTGAGAGCCCGGATCAGAGCCTCCATTGACTCCGCAAAGATCACAGTATCATCGGAAAAGTCAAGATGTCTAACCTAAACCTTTACCTAAATTTTTTCTAGAACTCTTAGGTGTAAACCAGACTGCTCTGGTCACTGGTAGAAGACCAATATTATCACAAGATCAAAATGAAGACACAGATAGGCTTTTAGTGTCCCCTGACCAATTCAAACTGTGAGATCAACAAAGGCTTGTATATCCAGTATGCTTCTTCCATTGGCTAGTTTTAGAGCATGGTTGCAGTGATTTCTGTATGTTTGTACTTTTTCTTTCCCTTGTGCTTTTTGTGGTGAACCCCAACAGGCAGGGCTACACTGATATTACCTTTGAAAGACCACTGTCAGTCTTTATGTTCCAAATCCTTCAGTGGTCCATTGAAGTTCTTTTGCGTGTGTTTACTGACTATAGGATTTTCTGGTTTATTATAATTCTTGCTTCTGTTCTACGTTGCTGATATCTGGATTTTGCACTGGGATTTGTTCACCTAGATGTGCATTTTAGGTGACAACTTTTTACATTTTTTGTCATTTTTGTTCTTTTTGATATTCTTTTTTAATAATGATACTGTTCTGGGACTTGTCCTTGTTAGTCATTGATTTTACAGTTCCTTTCCTTATATGGGTTTTTTTTTTTTTAATTTTAGATTTTTGAACATTGTTAAGAGTTTGTTTGGAAATTTAGAAGTTAGTTTCTTATTTTGGGCCTAGTAGGCTGAATTCTCCCTGTGGAGTCAGGAGATCAGACTGCTTGGGGTGAGGCCAATTCTATGCAGCTGTGGGAAGGTCTAGCCTGGCTTCTGAAGCGTTTAGGAGGCCTCACACCGTCTTCACTATAGAAGAGCAGTTGTATCAATACCAACAGTGATGAGCTGGTCCTCAGTCTCAGCTAGTTCTGCCCCGCAACAAAAGCAAGCTAAGCTGAATGAGTGGGTTCAAAACATAGATGAACAAATTAAATATCTAAGCCTTTTGAGGGTTACCTTTTCAGCGGAGAATTATCTCAATTTTCGGTCTGCTCTCTAACATTTGTAATTTTTGGTCAACTGAACAAAAAAGTAAATCAAAAATAAAAATAAATCAGCAGGTATTATCCTTTCCATTTATCTCATTAAAAAAGCAATAGCAAAATAGACATTGTAAAAAGCTAATGTGTGTGCTAATGGATACACAGAGGCAGTTTTGGTTTTATCTCAAACAACATGTATTGTGTTAAATTAGAGAAATCTGCATCAGGAGGATTAAATCTAAAGCTTGAAATTATGCCAGGTTTTGGAGGTTTAGGTTGGAATATGTTCCCTAAAGCTGTAGCCTGCTAAAGGCATATTTAAATGAATTTGTGATTAAAAATGTTCATTACAGATAGAAGCGTAGAACTAAATTACCTAAAAGACTTTGTCTGACAGATTTTTTTTTTTTTCCCCAAATACCGTGGGCCATTCCAGTAGTTTAAGAAAGGACATCAATCCCAGTGCTTATTATATGTCATAGTATAAATAGCTAAGCCAATAATTTAATCAATCTGTATTTATATAATTTAATCAATCTGTATTTACTAAATAGAATGTACAGTACATAACAATACTGTCATTATTTACATTATTCTTTTGATAATAGATTAACTAGAATTCCCCACAATCCAAAGGAATGAGAAAAGTTTTCTAATTTTATCACAGAGCTTGTTCTATATATTTCCAAATTTATGTATGACAACACAGTGGTGCAGATGTTAGCACAGCTGCCGCACAGATCCAGTGTCTGCACTCACTTACTGTCTGTGTAAAATTTACACATTCTAGCCATCCCACATCCCAATAGAAGTGTGTTTGGTTAAGTAGTGGCTCTAAATTGGACGTGTTCATGAGAGGACCCTGTGACTATCTTGCACCACATCCAGGGTTGGTTCCTGCCTTTCACTGCAGGTGGTCTCCCCATGACCCTGAACTGGACACTGCTATGAGTTAGCCAGGACTGTAACCATGGTTCAAGCTAATCCTTTGTTTGTTTAAAGGTTCTGTTGTGCCACTGCTTTCTGTTGGTTTTGTGGTTGGAAACCCAGGGGATGGAGCCACCCTGATGTCACTGCTAAAGGCAGCCCTCAGCCTTTGCAGTTGAGGCATAGTGTGTAGCTCCTTCAGTGGTTCATTGAAGTCGGAGAGTGTAGCTCTTCTCTTATGTGAGTATTCTTTGGATTTGTGGATTTTGATTATTGGATTATGTTTTTGAAAAAGTTTGCCGTGGGTTGCCTTTTGAGACAAACCTTTTACCCTTTATACTATTTGTTCTTTTGTTTAATATCAATAAATTATTTATTTATAAAGATTTCAAATTTGGACTTGTCTCTCAAGCCAGAGTTTTGATGGTTTCTAGTGTAAATATTGTTTGAATTTTTGACTGGTTTATGGATTTTACTTGCTTACTTTTTTGTGGATTTCAATTATTGGATTACAGTTTAGGAGTTGTTTACTATTGGTTTTCTTTTTAGCAGACCCTTTTGCCTTTTTGCTGTTGTTTTCTTTTTTGGGGTTCTTTAATATATACCTTTTATTTATAAAGATTCTTGTCTCTGAAACCAGATGTATGATGGTTCCCCTCCCTTGAGTATAATACTTGTATATTTTTGGACATTTAAGGTATTTTGAACTTTTAAAGACTATTCCTCAAAGCCTTCCAGTGTTGTTTGGGGCCAGACTGCCTAGGGTGAAGCCTATATTTTAGAAGATAAGAGAAAGTCCTGATCTAATTTATGTCTTTTTACAAGTCTCACACCCTTTTTGCTGTTTTGTGCTCTGCTTTTCATGGCATATGTTGCAGGTTTTAGAATGTTATTTTATTTTACTTCATGTAGTCCATGTGCCTAAGGTACCCCACCATAAGCAATTGTTTCAAATGAACCACGATCAGGACAGGCCCAATAATGATTAAGTTCATATTCTGCTGTTACCTTTTGGTTGCCTTATCCTACATTATTTCATGACTGTGCTATTTACAGTATATGGCAGAGTAGGCCATGTTTTCCAAACCCTCCTGGAGCTTTCAAAATATCATGCCAACAGAGAACATGCTGAATCTGTGCCCTTTAGTTCTTTCTTCCCTATCGATCCATCCTGATGTGTGCCAATGCAAATAGCATTTCTTACTGTATACCTAAGGCCAGCCAGATGATACATCTTATATTTTACTATTTTGAGTCTTTTGAATTTTATTATTATTATTTTAACACTGTAGTAAATTAAAACCTAAACAAACAAATATTTGATTGTTTAACAGAGAAAATCATCCGAACATTCAGGTTTCTGTGTAAAATAGCAGTCTCCCAATCAGATTCAATAAACAGGTACGAAACCTTTAACTGAATCCAAATGTTTACAGTAATTATTAATCAGTTTCTCACATTGCTTGCCAGATCCTATTGCTTTGTTTTCTTCGTTGCCTGGTAAAGGCCATTTTAGTGTGTCTCTACAGAGTGATGCATGTTTAAATCAAGGCTTCTGAGCTGATGTGACATTTTGCTTTCATTGTAACAGGCTATACAGCTTACTCCTCTGCACTTGCCCACACATTAAGAAAACTAAAAAAGAATAAAAAAAAAAACACACTCCTTTCATGCAGGAAGAGAGAATACTGCCATTGCTAATTAAGATTTATTTTTCCTTTTCTTTGTATTGTTGGTATTTCTTGGTCCATGTAAGACCTTTTGTAACATATCCCATGTAGTATCTCTATCTTCAACTCCAACAATTCAAAAGCAGAACAGATTTTCTCTGAAAAATCGTGATTTCAAGAGTTGATTAAATAAGATCAAGCCAGAGAAAATACATTCCACAGCTGACACCACTTCATTGCTGTAGCATCCCAAGGATCACGTCTCAGCAGACAGTGAAAAAGTCATTAAACAATTAAAATGTCCATCCTGGGGATATGCAGAGGAGTGGAATTCAAAAAGAAACCACTAGACAATTTGAAAATGAAAATGCATGGCCTGCTGATGTTATTACTTTTTGGGAGTCTTAAATTCCTCCCTTAGAAAACATTCTAGAAATCCACAATTTTCAGGGATTTCTAAGACACTGAACATTAGGTTTTGAATTGTAGCCTAACCCACTAACTCATTGAAAAATGACTTTAATAATTTATTTGATGACAGGGAAAGCTTAGAGCAACTACTTTGTAACACCTTGTATGATTAATAGGCTTTCAGACTGCCACAACTGAGAGTCTATTTATGTTGTAAGACATAATTATAATTATTTTAAAACCACATATGTAATCTTTTTGGTTTTTATACATTTAATAAAGTCCCTCCTGTTAGTATAACACTACCAATTTATTTTAAGCTTTCCACTAAACCTCTTCAATTAATTTAATAATTTAGGAGGTAGAAGTTATATGGATTATAGTTTTAGAAAGCAATTAAAGTTACAGATTTAGACCTGTAATGCATGCATAAAAAGTTAGACTTAAGGAGTCAATACAAGGATGTAATTTTTAAATAAGTGACTCCTATTTAAATATTTCATTCTGTGTACAATTGTGTAATTATTGAATTGGCAATACATGTTTAAATATTACACCCAGAGTTAACTGATTTAGAACTGATCAAATTGTCTATGATTTGTTTATTCCACTAGAGAAATATATCCCCTGTCCTTAGCCTGTAACTCCTGGAAGATGTGTCAGTCGGTGGTGAAAGCTCAGTAAATATTCTGGACCAACGGGCAATACACTAGCATCTGTCCCAGAGTGGGTGGCAGAAAATGGTGTCTGACCCAGAATGGATGGCTAATTTTTCCATTAGGTCATTCCTTCATCCTGGAAAAGAAAGGTGGATGAGCCATACTAAGAGCAATGGAATAAAATCAGGAAGATGAGGGAAACCAGCCAATTTTATTTTTAATTTTTACCCCGATGTTTTTTTGCATCAACAGTAATGGTTAGCCACGTGAACCAGGCAATAGTGATTACTGGCAGGAAAGAAAAAAGAAAAAGCTTTGTAGAGAGTCAGTATAAGTACCTGAAATGTCCAGGGATTACACCAAATGGTAAAACTACATATAGAAGAGTGAAAACTAATCTAAGAAGATATTTATGAAATATAAAAAAAAATTGAAGGACATTTTAGAAGTTATGATAATTTCATTTACATCTCAAGAGCAAAGAAATCTGGCTAGAATGATGTTGCTATTGTTAAATAAAACAGTTTATCCAAAAGCCAACACAGCTACTCACCTATTTATGAACAACTCATAAAACTAATCTTGAATGCTACACAAATGAATGTTCATATATTACTGATATATATTTTAGTATTTTAGATACCACATATAAAGAGATCAGGGCTATATGTGAAGAAATAGAAAATACAAATTGATCACATTACACAGAATGAACCCATGATTATTCTGGTTAAAATTGGTAATATGTAATTCCTGCAGCAACAATTACAGATCATTTGGACTTACACCTCACAATATCAAGATAGTCCTGGAAACCATCAAAGATTTTATTAAAGTGTTTTTGCCAGAGGTGCAAATTGCTTTAGCACCAGCTAAAGGCACACGAGAACAGATTCTTTATGTCAGACATACCATTGAAAACAGCCTAGAGAACTTGGCTTAGTATTGTATCTTTGTTTAATTGATTATTCTAAGGCTTTTGATTCTGTAAGGTGGAATTTGCTATGAGAATATTGGATGAAATTGCCATTTCAAGTCATCTCAGTACACTAATAAGAGCCTTATGTAAGAATAACACTGCAAAAATTAAACTGAACACAATCTAAAGAAAGAGAGTACATCTGGGATGAACATTCTATCACCGAATCTGTGCAATATATGGGAGCCAATCATGCAGAAAGTGTATGATGGATGAATGGTAGGTGTCTGAATTGAGAAGAAAATTAGATAATTGAATATATGCTAACAATACACCGCTTATCAATAGAACCACCAGGCAAGTGGTGTCTGAAAACTTTTGTTTTCACTAATGACCCATCAGTTTGGCATCCTGATGGTGAAGCTCTATAACTCAACCCAAAACACTATAGATATCCTAGTACAGCTTGAATGGATAATACTAAATGAGTGAGTAAAAAAAAAAAATATTTTGCAAACATTTGTAAACGACAAGTTATACATAAAATTGTTACAGAAAGGCTGCGGTGGGTTGGCACCCTGCCCAGGATTGGTTCCGGCCTTGTGCCCTGTGTTGGCTGGGATTGGCTCCAGCAGACCCCCGTGACCCTGTATTCGGATTCAGCGGGTTAGAAAATGGATGGATGGATGGACAAAAAGGTCTGCATCAGCAGTCAGCACAGGTTCTTGGCATCATTATAGTGACACTTTGTGTTGACACATGGCTTTGTAAACCTGGAAGCAAGGATGCAGCCATCCAGTAATGGGACTGGGAACCAGTTCAACAGTAACCACACAGAAGTGCATGTGCAAAAATACAATTTTTACTGTGCCAACAAAAATAAATAAATAAAAAGAATTCAGTGCACTCAGTTTTAGAGATTAATAAATTGTTATACAAAGTGTCTTAAAATTTATAAATAAACAGAAAAAATGATAAGATTTTCCTTTACAAATTCCATTTATTATTGTACAATTCCACTATCAAAAGTTCAATGCAACATAAAATAATTTTGATTTGCAGAACCCCACAAATATGGACTTGGCCCTCTCTTTATTTTTTACTTCAAACAGCCAAAAGATAACGCGTTATTAACCATCTGAACTTCACTGTGTATGCAGAGACCTACCCCAAGACAAGAAACCCGTGCAAATGCATTAGAATCCATCCATTATCCAATCCCCGCTATATCATAACTACAGGGTCAAGGGGGGTCTGCAAAGCAGGAAACAAACCCCGGGCAGGGCGCCAGCCCACTGCAGCAAATGCTTTACCCCAGATTCTAATTCCATTAGACTGGTGGATGGCGATGCCATCACATTCACACCCAGCACTTCAAAACATTGAATTGATCAAATGAATACCATTGTGGCGCACTCATTACAAAAAGCTGCATTCCTTTCTGAAGACCATAAACTGTGGAAGAAAAAAAATCCAAAACGCAATATAATATACATGATGTTGTCAAACCCCCATGTCAAATTTTGTAATAAGGAGATGACTGCATGGAATGAATTGTGTTGCATGAAAGCATTAAAATCTATGTAGCTTGCATTAATCAGAACAAACATAACCTGCAAGCATCTTGAATAATGTAGTAAATTATAACCAATAGCATCACTCCTTCATGGGCTACATAATTGTGCAACCAAATTAATGCTTGAAGCCCATTTTCCAAAAGGCATATTAGATATTTTTATGACAATGTATAGTTAAATCACTGTCAACCAAGTAGCTGGCTCCGCTATGTCTGTATGTGCTTCAGTGTCTTGTAGCAAACACGCACCTGAGTAATAAGTGCTTATGTCTGCAGAATGCTATCATATTAATCAAATATATTGATCAAAGTCTGCAAACTAAATTAATTACCAACTCAGTACCAGATTAGAGCATCAACAATACAGAAAAAAATATGTATGTAAAGTATAAGTAATTCAAACACCACA
Source organism: Polypterus senegalus (assembly GCF_016835505.1). NCBI lineage: Eukaryota > Metazoa > Chordata > Cladistia > Polypteriformes > Polypteridae > Polypterus > Polypterus senegalus. The sequence continues at coordinate 288,813,463 of NC_053154.1, forward strand.
GTGGGTTCAGGACAGGCGCACACATGGAGCAAAGCAGAGGAATACAAAAATGACAGCTCCCTCTGTGTGAGCTTCCTCAGTATTTAATCAATATAACCTGTTTAGGATTATCCATGCCCAAGTCATCCTCAGTGAATAAACTTGGCACATGTAATTTAGTTTGAATCTACATGGTGCTTTCTTTACAGCTAACACTAGTACAATCCTTGCTCCTATTTCTGTATTCTGTTTCCATCAACGTGGATTCTTTGCTACAATATCAGACAGAGAGGTAGAATTATTATAGTGTGTGGTCGTGAACCGAGGCAAAAGTTTGACGAACTTTTTGGTCATAAACCGAGTTGTATGTGTACAGAGACGTTTGTGAACTGAGGTTCCACTGTATTAAGTAGCTTCGCAGCAGAGAAGTAGTGTGTTAAAGAAGTTATGAAAAAGAAAAGGAAACATTTTAAAAATAACATAACATGATTGTCAATATAATTGTTTTGTCACTGTTATGAGTGTTGCTGTCATCAAGGATTTGATTATCATTATTTCTTTCAATGAGGTTCGTATTTGGAGGACATGTTGTGTTGAAGTTACATTCCTTGTTTGTCAACCGTTGTAAAGATAACAGGTTTCATTCATCGAAGTGTTCACTACCCAGTGTTCACTCGTGAATGTAAGATGTTTAACAGACATTCCCTGTATTAACTTGTGGATTTGCCTGCGAATATTTAGCGGCAGCATGTCTATGAGTTTGTAGAATCTCTTGCGAGTATTTAGCCACTGCGTCTTGTAACGGTTGTCACATATTTTTTTATTGTGGGCTTTTAACTATTTCTGCCGCATGCTTCCTTTTAGAGATTATGTCCCAGTAATTAACTGTCTGTGGGATATCTGTTTAAGAAGAATTGGGGGCAAACTACGCCTGTGGGTCCTTGCAAAACGTACCATGGTGTGACATAAGGGGAATTGACTATAAAAAGGCAAGGAGGCGCGTTTTTTGAACGAAAAGGGAGAAGACAGCAAAGGAGCGGAAAAGTGAGAAGGAAAACTGTTTAAATAAAGAGCTGGGAAGGTGAATGGAAAGAAGCAGCCAGCAGTAAAGCAAGGAGGACTCTGTAATAAGGATAGTTGGGTGCACGTAAAAGGTGTAACAATAAGATTGTTAAGCCTTATGATAATGTTCCCGCACAGAGGGTTTAGAGAGACGCACCAGGAGAAGTATAGAATAGGGAAGCGCGTGTGACTGTTCTGCTGTTCTCCTTCGACAGTTCTGTGGCTCTGCATATTTGTATGCACCTCTCTAAAGTCAGTTTGTCTTCTCTCAGTAATCTTTGTCGCAAACTTGCATCACTGGTTCCGTACACAATTCAATCAATCAATCAACATTTATTTATATAGCACATTTTCATACAAAAAATGTAGCTCAAAGTGCATTACAAAATGAAGAATAGAAAAATAGAAGACACAATAAAAAATAAACATAAGTCAACATTAATTAACATAGAATAAGTAAGGTCCGATGGCCAGGGTGGACAGAAAAACAAAAAAACTCCAAAGGCTGGAGAAAAAATAAAATCTGTAGGGTTCCAGACCAAGAGATCGCCCAGTCCCCTCTGGGCAATCTACCTAACATAAGTCAAACAGTCCTCTTTGTATTTAGGGTTTTCATGGAAGGACCTGATGATGATGGTCACGTAGACTTCTGGCTTTCAGTCCATCAATGTTGGTGCATCATGATGCTTTGAGTAGGTGGTGGTGGCGCAGGAAAAAGAAACAGAAGAGAGAGTAGGGGTCAGTACGGATTTTGGAGCCACTGTGAATAGTTATTATGAAGAATTGAACATACAGAGTATCAGTATTAAGTTAAAGTGAAGTTATAAAAAGGCCACGTTAAAGTAATGTGTTTTCAGCAGTGTTTTAAAGTGCTCTACTGTATTAGCCTGGCAAATTCCTATTGGCAGGCTATTCCAGATTTTAGGTGCATAACAGCAGAAGGCCGCCTCACCACTTCTTTTAAGTTTAGCTTTTGGAATTATAAGGAGACACTCATTTGAAGATCTAAGGTTACGATTTGGAATATAACGTGTCAGGCATTCCGATATATAAGATGGAGCGAGATTATTTAAGGCTTTATAAACCATAAGCAGTATTTTAAAGTCAATCCTGAATGACACAGGTAACCAGTGTAGTGACATCAAAACTGGAGAAATGTGTTCGGATTTTCTTTTCCTAGTTAGGATTCTAGCAGCTGCATTCTGCACTCGTTGCAAGTGATTTATGTCTTTTTTGGGTAGTCCTGAGAGGAGTGCATTACAGTAATCTAGTCTACTGAAAACAAAAGCTGAATTAATTTCTCAGCATCTTTCAATGATATAAGAGGTCTAACATTTGCTATGTTTCTTAAGTGAAAAATGCTGTCCTAGTGGTCTGATGAATATGCGATTTAAAATTCAGATTACAGTCAACAGTTACCCCTAAGTTTTTTACTTCCGTCTTAACTTTTAATCCTAGTGCATCAAGTTTATTTCTGATAACCTCATTGAATCCATTATTGCCAATTACTAAAATTTCAGTTTTCTCTTTATTTAGTTTGAGAAAATTACTATTCATCCATTCAGAAATACCAGTAAGACATTGTGTTAGTGTATCGAAAGAGTCGGAGTCATCAGGTGCTATAGATAAGTACAGCTGTGTGTCATCAGCATAGCTGTGGTAGCTCACGTTGTAACCTGAGATAATCTGACCTAACGGAAGCATGTAGATTGAGAATAACAGCGGACCCAGGATAGAGCCTTGTGGAACACCATATCGGATATCATGTGTCTTTGAGATTTGATTACCACAACTCACAAAGAATTTTCTCCCTGCCAGGTAGGATTCAAACCAATTTAAGACACTGCCAGAGAGGCCCACCCATTGACTAAGGCGATTTCTAAGAATATTATGATCAATGGTGTCAAATGCAGCACTCAGATCTAAGAGGATGAGAACAGATAAATGGCCTCTGTCTGCATTTACCGCAAGTCATTTACTACTTTAACAAGTGCAGTTTCTGTGCTGTGATTTGTTCTAAAACCTGACTGAAATTTATCAAGAATAGCATGTTTATTGAGGTGGTCATTTAATGCAAATGACTGCCTTCTCTAGAATTTTACTTAAGAAGGGCAGGTTAGAGATGGGTCTAAAATTTTCAAAGGCAGAGGGGTCAAGATTATTTTTCTTGAGCAGGGGTTTAACTACAGCAGTCTTAAGACAGTCTGGGAAGACCCCCGTATCTAATGATGAATTTACTATGTCAAGAATACTGTCAATGAGCACGCCTGATACTTCTTTGAAAAACCTCGTTGGTATTGGGTCAAGGACGCAGGTGGAGGGTTTCAGTTGAGAGATTATAATATGTAATTCAGGTAAATCTATCCTGGTGAAAGCATTTAATTTGTTTATAATGGAGTACCGGGGCTTTGGAGGTTCTGCAGTGTTGGAGAGATATACTATGTTATCTCTAATGTCATTAACTTTTTGATTGAAAAATACAGCAATGTTCTCACAGGTTTCACTGGAAGTATTCTGTCACGTATAAGGGAACCTTTAATTTCCCCGAAATTGCATGTGCCTGCTAACACTCTCAGATCTGTGACGTAGTTGTCTATATTTTCTCCCCTTGCCTGATTTCTTGAAAAAAATCTGAACCTCTCTACAGTTTCGTTTATTTTCAGGTTGTAATGTTCATCAAATTTACGTATCATCAATCTCATGGTTAACTCATCAGGTCTTACATCACCAGTCAATGCCTTACACAATTCTCTGCCGCTCTCTCCAATAAGATAACGGAATAACCTGACCTTAGTGTTTTCCTCTGCCTCCGGCATTGCAAGTTCTGTGTATAATCTGAACTCATCCTTCCATGTTCTCCATGACTTCACTAGGTCTTTAGCATCGAGGCTTAATGTCAGCGACGGTCTCAGACCCTCCATTTTCCTTTTGTGTTAGCGTCTCCGCGTCCCGAACTTTTAACAGCAAACTGGCCTGACTTTCAGCGCAGTTCCGTCACCTACGCTGCCACCATGTTTCTCTCTTTAGATTATTAAAAGGCACAGACTCACGCTTCCAGTTTATGTCTGTTTATTTCACAGTATTTAAAGCCAGAACAGTCACATGGGCTTCCCTATTCTATAATTCTCCCGGTGCGTGGCTCTAAACCCTCCGTGTGTTAACATTATCATAAGGCTTAACAATCCTATTGTTACAGAAGGGGTGCCTGCTAATCTAAAAGGGATATTCGGACCTCACGGCTTTACTTGTCTGTTGTGGAGTGGGCGTCGGCCATGGATGGACACTAACGCCGAGTCACCCAGGTGAGACGGACTTCATTCTTCAATAAAGGAACTGTCGCCGAGCCAGTGAGATCGATTCTTTACATGTAAATTAAGTCAATTACGTGGGAGGCGTGGGGATGGGGGATGCAATATAGGCAGGCAGCCAACTACGTGGGAGGCATGGTGATGGAAGACGCAACTCCGCCTCACACGGCGACCGAGCTGCAGGCTATGGCCATATATATGTACGTAAGTAGGATTCAGTTATGACCGTTACGCGTAGAATTTCGAAATGAAACCTACTTAACTTTTGTAAGTAACCTGTAAGAAATGAGCCTGCCAAATTTCAGCCTTCTACCTACACGGGAAGTTGGAGAATTAGTGATGAGTCAGTCAGTCAGTGAGGGCTTTGCCTTTTATTAGTATAGATGTGAAAGGTGATAATTCCCTGCTAAATGGTAATATTTATGATAATAGGGATAAAGATCAGAGAGCTGGATGAGTTCATTTCTCACCAGTGATTATGATTATGTCTGACAGGTTCCAGTTCTCCTATTACAGTAAATAAATCCAATATTTATGGGCAGATCTTAACATCCTTTATAGATTACCATCAAATTTAGAATTTTCTCTCTGCACAAATGACCATCTTCATGACTAAGATGATAGTGTTCTGCCAGTAAAGAAAAACAAGAGAAGAAAATGTTAATTGACAAGAAGAAAAACTGTAGTCAAAAGCTAATGTTTTGCACAGAACAAACCAAGAAATCAGAAAGTACCTAATAACTAAAGTCCAAAAACATTGAAAAAAAGTTAAAAAAAATGCACAAGTCTAAATATAAGTAAATTCAACATTAACATTTTATAACATAGAAAGAATACATCCAAAGGGTTAAAAATCCAAGCTATACTGACAGAATCCTCCAAATCACATCAGAGGATAGAACTTGGTGTATTGTTGTATTGTGCTGGAATTACCTTTACCAAATAGAGATGAGGAAGACTGTGGAAGTTAACCCTTTGGTCACTGAAGAGCTGTACAGAAAAGACAACACCAAAGGATACTGAGCAGGTTATTTTAGTGGAAAAGGCTTTAACTTTTTTGCTACTGAGACTGAGAGAATATTTGTGAATTTCCCCTTAGGATTAATAAAGTATCTATCTATCTATCTATCTAGAATACATGGCAAACGTAGAGATTATCTTATCTTTGTAGCCTTCAAAGTCCAGTGATAGGTTGAGAACTTCCTTCAGGTCGTCCATGCTGAGCTTCAAAGAAACATTTGTCATGGACTTCAGTTAAATCTCTTAGCACTCCATCCACTAAGGCATGACGGAGTTGTCATCAGTATGGATTTAGAAAGAGGAAAAGAGATTTGATTTTATTAATATATTGGAATTTAATGAGGTAGTGACAAAAACACTGTATACAATCAGATTATTTTTATTATTGCACTTATATTTTGCACAATTTCATATCAGGTCTTACTTAGATATTTTTGTGATCTATGTCTACTATATTCCTAAAGTAGATTTTCTCATACTGCTTTCTTTTTTTCTTTTATTTTTCAAACAATTTTGCTACATTGCTCACATTTCTCATACAGAACAACTGGAGACTTGGAAACCTCAAATTTACTAGGATCATTTTTTTACTTTATTTTTTAAGAAAGAACTAAAACCAACGGCAGTGTTTTTAATAGATCATTTTTAAGTGCACAGAATGAAGACAAATAGTTTTTTATTTCAGTCTTAATGACTGAAACTCTGCCAACAGAGATCGTTTTTGTTGGGAACTAATGTACGATGTTTAATTCACAGTAGCTTGCAGCAGTTCCCAAACTTTACTTTGGAGAGAATTTTGACATTTCTGACAAAACATAACCTTGTACAGTCTGTCTGTGGGCCGAAGGAGCAGATGTTGCCAAGTACATTGTCGTGGGTTAAGAGGTCTTGGGTTTGTACAGGATGCTTCATTACAATAGAAGAGATTCAGCCTGCCTGGAGATTTCCACAAGGCTCATTGGGTACTGAATATGGAAAAATGTCCTGCGATTGGTGAACATGAAAATTATGTCAAATCTTTATTCTAAAGATTTCACAGTGACCAGTGACAACCAGACAATGCATTTAGAGTGACACACAATAGTCCAGCAGTTGATTAATTCAATTTAAGCTGTGTGACAGAAAGCTATACCAGCCTGAGATGAAAGGTAGAACAAAACCTGATCCTCTTCTCAATTATTCTTCCTAAGGCAGATGTGTCATACTTTTTGTACAGAATGTGTGTGATGGGTAAGCAAACAGTGAATGCTCCCTAAAGTGATTAGTGATTTCAGACATTTTAGTTCTTTTATTGCCTTAAAGGCACTTAGTTCATCAAGTGGATTTCATAGTCATGAAAGGCAAAAAAAACCTTTTGTAGTTAATTACAAATGAAAGTAAAGCACTGTGGTTTAGTCGTTAAATCACACATCTCTAAGCCTTGATATTGCCAGTTCTGTTCTCTCATCTGACTTGTTTTGTGACCCTCACCTAACCTGCCTGCACTCCAAAAGTTTGAAAAAACTGAATGCACGTTAACAATTGAGCTATTGATCTGTACTAGTAAAGTGTCTTGGAGATGTTCACTATAAAAAGGCACAATATAATATAAATATTTTTGACAAGATAAGTAAAAATGTCTTTTAAAAATAATTTAATTAAACAATCCATGTTTTCAGTTGTATCTGCTAGAATTTCTTCTTGCATCTCAATGGATGAAATGTGTGATAACCTGAAGGAATGTGGGTGATTACAATAGTAAAAGGTATTAGAGATGAAATGGGTTAGAAAATGACATGACTATTAAAGAGCTGCGGCCCTGTCTGGAGTTCCTGCTTAACGGCCTGTGCTAGCTGGGATGGGCTGCAGCCCCCCTGCAACCCTTGTCTGGATTATCAGGGTGCCCTGCAAGTTTTACCATACAAAACGGGCCATAAAGCATAACAAACTACTAAACAAGTAGTGATAATGCCCAAGAAAAAGGCACAAAACTTGAACCCTTGTTCTACTCTGGCTTTTTCTGAGCTACATCCGTCATGGCAGTTCTCTCAAAATGAGCTGTGGTGCGGAAGTGCAGTCACACCATTTCAAATTCATAGTATGTGATGCTACATACTTTACAACAACACCAAAGAAGTGCACCTTAGGTAAACACATTTTGGAAATATGTCATTTTACTTTTACAACATTACCTCTGCCTGAACTTTGACTGCTTATATCATCAATGCAATGGATTGAGCCTGTTTTGGTCAGCCAGCAGTTTTGGATATGTGCCATTTGTTACTTTGCACAATATAGAATTTGTGTTCTTTGAGAAGTTCCATAATCATGTGAAGAACAACTAGGTATTTTGTAATCTTCTTAAATCCACTAACAGGCTCCATGCTACAATACCTAAAATAATATCGTTCAGAACTTCGCAATGAGAGTTGGTGCCACTGCTCTGTAGCCATTAGGACATTTCACTTTGTAGTCTTTGGCACAGAGATGATTGTTGTCTTTTTAAAGCAGGTGTGAACTACCAATTTTCTTACTTTGTTGTTAAAAATACCATTCAAAATGGCAGCTAACTGGTTGCAGCAGGTATTTAAAAACATGCCCTACAATCGGCCCAGGTACTGCATCTTCTGAATTTAAATCTTTCATAATTCATTCACAGGAACACAGAAGGATTACTCATGCATTCCTGCAGGTAGTTACATGGTAGGCAGTATGTGATTACTGTCAAGTCAGGTACAGAAAGTATTGAGTTCATCCAGGAAAGGAAATGTGGAGAGGACTGGATTAGCTTTAGTTTCTAATTAATACATATCTGTACTGTGCCAGGGGTATATAAACCATGACCTCTGCTATACTCAGGCTCCTTGATTGCTTTCCTGCATTTTTTGCTTCCTTATCTATATATATATATATATATATATATATATATATATAAAATCCAACATCTGTCTGTCTGTTTGTTCACTTTTCACGAGAGAACTACTTAACAGATTTAAATTGGGTTTTTTTTCTATAATTTGCTTGAACATTCCAGGTAATTTTGCGACCTCTGTCATCACGCAAAGTATCATAGTTCGCTTACGTTACCAATTTACACTGCTATGTATATACTTATATACAATTTTTGTGGCCAATTTATGTGCCACCTATGGTACATGTGTTGAACATGATGGAGAACAGGTTGAGACATTCCTGTAAACCACTTCTTTGCTTGCTTTCAGATGGAACTACCAGAGGCAGCTGTTACACACACAGCAGCAACTCACAACAACATCACCCCCTCCCTTAGGGTGGAGGAACACAAGGTGAGATGCTCGTTCCATGCTGTTAATCCTAGGAAGGCAGCAGGTCCCGACGGTGTTCCTGGACGTGTGTTGAGGAGCTGTGCAGAGCAGCTGGCTGGGGTCTTTACAAAGATCTTTAACCTGTCACTGTCCCAGGCCTCAGTTCCTCCCTGTCTGAAATCCTCCATCTTACTCCCTTTACCAAAAAAATCACCCAAAACCTGCCTGAATGATCGTTGGCCAGTAGCGCTCACCCCGGTGTTGATGAATTGTTTTGAGAGACTGATCCAGAGTCATATCATGTCCTTCATCCCTCCCACCTTTGATGCACACCAATTTGCTTACAGGGCTAACGGATCTACTGAGAACGCTGTTGCTGCTGCTCTCCATGCTACCCTGTCCCATCTGGAGCACCAGGGGAGCTATGCACGTCTCCTCTTTATTGATTTTAGCTCTGCTTTTAACACCATCCTCCCTCACAGATTGGTGTGCAAGCTGCTAGCCCTGGGACTCCCGTGTCCCACCTGTATATGGATTAAAGACTTCCTGACAGACCGCACACAAAGGGTTAGGGTGGGCCCTCACATCTCCTCGGCCATCATCATCAGCACCGGCTCTCCACAGGGCTGTGTGCTGAGCCCCCTGCTCTTCACATTGTACACACATGTCTGTGCCCTCGCCCACCACAGCAACACCATTGTCAAATTTGCAGACGACACCACTGTGGTGGGGCTCATCTCTGGGGAGGATGAGTCCGCCTACAGGGATGAAGTGGAGTGGCTGACAGCATGGTGCACTGACAACAACCTGTTCCTGAACACAATGAAGACCAAGGAACTCGTTGTGGACTTCAGGAAAAAGAAAACGGACATTAAACCTCTCTACATCAGAGGGGACTGTGTGGAGAGGGTGTCAGATTTCCGCTTCCTGGGAGTCCACATCATGGAAGACGTGTCCTGGGGTGGAAACACAACTGAGCTGGTGAAGAAGGCTCAGCAGAGACTTTATTTCCTGAGAGTCCTCAGGAAAAATAACATCCCCCAAAAACTGCTAGTGTCCTTCTATCGCTGCTCTATTGAGAGTATCCTGTGCTACTGCCTCTCCGTGTGGTTTTCCAGCTGCACAACAGTCCAGAGGAAAACACTTCAGTGGATCATAAAGACTGCCCAGCAGATCATCGTCTGCTCTTTACCACTCTGGATGAACTGCACACCTCTCGCTGCCTTAGGAAGGCAGAAATATCTTAAAAGACTCCTCACACCCCGCTCATAACATTTTCCAACTGTTGCCATCAGGCAAAAGATATAGGAGCATTAAAACAAAGACTAATAGACTGAAAAACAGTTTCTACCCTGTTGCTATTAAGGCACTGTGTGCCACCTAATCACATCCAATGCAGCAGTGCAATAGAGATGACATCTTGTGCAATAGTGTTTATGTGCAATTAAGGTTGAATGTTTGTGTTCTACCTTATTTCTTCTTATCCTTTATTATCCTTTTGTAATTATATTTATTTTATATTTTGACACCGCAGGGACTGCACCTAATTTCGTAGTATTTGTTACAATGACATTAAAGATACTCTGATTCTGATAAATCATTTTGCACATATAAAGTATGTTTTGAGAATAAATTGTTTCCGCCATTCAAATGTTAACAAAATTTTGAATTGCCCTGTATTTGTGCGAATCTAAGAGAGACATGCAGCAGGCCGAGGAGGGAGAGGGGGGCCCTCCTCACTCATGCGCCAGCCTCGGTGTATCTTACATCCACTTGTCTAGCAAACGAGAACTACTTAACAGATTTTTGTAGAATGTGCTTGAACATTCCTGTTGATTTGCGACTTCTCTCTTCAACCTAAGAATCATAGTTCGCTTGCAGGAAAGATATATCTGTCTAATCCGAGACAGAGGCTGCGGGCCGAGGGGAGGGGGAAGCATGATGTCAGGAGTAGGGAGCCAGGCATGGCCCTACTCCCTGTACTGTTTCACTTCTACACGAGTGAAGCAGCGGGGGACGGCTAGTACATAAATAAATTGCTTTAAGCTTTTTGATAAATTTTGAATGCAACAGGTGATCTAAGATTTCTTATTAGGAAACATGTAGATTGTTTTTGTTGGCACACAATCACCCACACATTTTTGATTACTTCAGTTTCCATGGCTGCATACTCATCCTCATCTGATGAAGCATCTCTAAACAATTTACTCGATCTGTGCAATACTGCAGTTTTTTTCCTCTGCCTGTTTAAGCCACAACTAAATCACTTTTCTTACAGACTCTTCTCCCTTCTCTATGTGCTTGAAGTTGAAAACATTCGCTTTGGGATTTGTAAACAGGAGAGGTAATCTGAATGTCTGAGTTTGGGGCAGGGTTAGCAGACGGTAAGCATCTTTTATCGGGTTGTAGCAATAATCCAGAGAGTTACAATCCCTGATGAGACAAGTGACAACTTGGAAGATTTATAGAGCATCAGTTCCTTATACTTGCTTTGCTGAAGTCACCAGTAACACTAACTAAACCCTTGGGATGTAAGCCTTTGAATTCTATAATAATTTTGTATAGATTGCTCAGTGAAGTGCTAGTGTGCTTGATAATCAATGAGAAAAACACTAGAACACTGTATTGGGAGAGAAAATGGTCTACAATTTATCATTAAATGCAGCTGATCACAGTATATTTTTGAAACGGGTGTTGTTTGCCATAATACATACGTCACCTCTACTCTTTCCATGAAACAGCCACCCTTGCTGTAATATCATCAAGTTTGTTATCCAGTCGTTGAGCACTGGCCAGAAAATGTTCAAGGTTGTTTTATTGCTGTGGCGTTTTGTCCTAACCTGCATGCCTCACTTTTGCCTGTTTTCTCTCTTTGTCGGATTAATATTAGCTGAGTTATGTTGGCTGTAGATAACTGATATTAGCAGCTCTGTGTTTAACAGGGTAAAAGTCAAATGATGAATACTTGTTCTGAAGCTTAAAAGAATTTGGTAATCATAAGTAATGACCCTGTGGGGGGCTGGCGCCCTGCCCGGGGTTTGTTTCCTGCCTTGCGCCCTGTGTTGGCTGGGATTGACTCCAGCAGAGCCCCGTGACCCTGTAGTTTGGATATGGTGAGATAGATAATGGATGGATAAGTAATGACCATGGAATGAAAACAGCAAGATATACAAAAATATTCAAGTCGGCAAGGAGAAAAAGAAAACACATCACCACTGTCCAATGACATGATGTAAAAAAAAAAAATAAGATAACAATTTTAATTACCAACAAGGTGTTAACTGTATAGTCTGCTTAAAAAATGAATACAAGCAGAACATGCAGATTTTTTCAGTTTTTAATGACAAAAGCAAAAATAAGTATAGAAATCTCTTATGTGTAGAACATGTACTTGCTGGCAAAATATTCTACAATTTAAGTCCGTTTTAACAATTTAATTAATTCTTTTAGCAAATAATTATGAAAATATTTGGCAGACATATCTGCTAAATTAAGATAGGCTAGAATAAGCAAGAGTAAACAGACCAAAAAGCATTCCACTCATGTGAAACTCAAAAATTGCAATAATTAGTGTGTTGGAACTTTATGTTCATTTATGCAGACCTGCTAAAGTGCTGTTTGGACCAGATTTTATTTGCTTTCAGGAACACAATAGTGTAAGACTTCAATGTGTAAATTGCCTGATAAAATGCCAGAAGATTAACCACTGCTGAAAAGGGCCATTATAGTAAACGGTGATATTTTTTCATATTATATAATAAATCACAATGTCCATTTTCTAATCATATATTATCTGAATGTCCTCCAATAGATTTGCATCCGACCCAAAACTATTACTTGCTTGTCATTTAATCTACTTGGTATGGGTTACATCTTCTCCTTGTATCTCTGAATTGGCTTAAGTGGGTTCAGGAATGTGAACGGACTGTATTCTGTCAGTGAAATTTGAAACAAGTCTCAGAAAGCTGAAATCCATCCGAGAAGAATGGGGTATGCAAACAAAACTTTGTGCAACCCCTGTTTTATTTAATCTATTTAATGTTATCAGTTAACCATGAATCTACTGTATCCATGCTTTTCTAATGTAGTCAGAGCTCTTTACTGAACTCATATTGCAATAAAGGCATCTACTGAGAAGGACTCGTTAAAGTAGTAAATTACTTGTGGGTAAATGCAGACAAAGGCCGTTTATCTGTTCTCATCCTGTTAAATTTGAGTGCCGCATTCGATACCACTGATCACAATATTCTCAGAAATCGCCTTAGTCAATGGGTGGGCCTCTCTGGCAGTGTCTTAAATTGGTTTGAATCCTACCTGGCAGGTAGAAAATTCTTTGTAAGTTGTGGTAATTATACTTCAAAGACACATGATATTCTATATGGTGCTCAACAAGCCTCTGTCCTGGGTCCGCTGCTCTTTTCAATTTACATGCTTCCATTAGGTCAGATTATCTCGGGACATAACATGAACTACCATAGCTATGCTGATGACACACAACTGTACTTATCAATAGCGCCTGATGACCCTAACTCTCTTGATTCACTGACACAATGTCTTACTTATGTTTCTAAATGGATGAATAGTAATTTTCTCAAACTAAATAAAGAGAAAACAGAAATTTTAGTGATTGGAAATAATGGATATAATGAGGTTATTAGAAATAAACTTGATGCATTAGGATTAAAAGTGAAAACGGAGGTAACGAATTTAGGGGTAACTGTTGACTCTGACCTGAATTTTAAATCACATATTAATCAGAATCCTAGGGCAGCATTTTTCCACTTAAGAAATATAGCAAAAGTTAGACCCCTTATAACAGGGGTGGGCAAAGTCATTCCTGGAGGGCTGCAGTGGCTGTGGGTTTTTGTTCCAGCCCAATTGCTTAATAAGAAGCACTTACAGCTTAAGTAACACATCTGCTTCACTTTAGTTGTCTCGCTCGTTAAGATTTTGAACCCTTATTGCTTATTTTAGTCTTAAACAGCCGTATTCTCATTTTTTAATTGTTCCTTATTAGCCATAAGATGCAAAAAACAAAAGAAACCAGTAGTTCTCCATTTAGCATGTTTCCATTTACACCTGTGTGAATTTATCGTGCACCATTTGGTTTAATTAAACACTTGGAAGGAGAGTGAAGAGAAAAAAGTGAAGGACTGAAATTTACTCATCCATTTTAGCCTTCAAATCATTTGTATGATACGCTTACAAAGGAAAATGACTTGACATAACAGAGTTAAAGCACTTAAAAAGCCATGAAATTAAATTATTGGCAACAATTGTTTTCTAATTAAGCAATTGGGTTGGAACAAAAACCTGCAACCACTGTGGCTCTCCAGGAACGACTTTGCCCACACCTGCTTTTATGACATTGCAAGATGCCTAGAAGTTAATCCACGCTTTTGTTTGCAGTTGACTAGATTACTGTAGCACTCTCCTCTCAGGACTACCCAAAAAAGGACATAAATCGATTGCAACTAGTGCAGAATGCAGTTGTTAGAATCTTAACTAGGAAAAGAAAATCCGAGCACATCTCTCCAGTTTGGATGTCACTACATTGGTTACCTGTGTCATTTTTGAATTGACTTTAAAATCCTGCTTATGGTTTATAAAGCCTAAAATAATCTCGCTCCATCTTATATTTAGGAAGGTCTTACACCTCACACTCCAAATCGTAACTTTAGATCTTCAAATGAGTGTCTGCTTAGAATTCCTAGAGCTAAACTTAAAAGTGATGAGGCGGCCTTCTGCTGTTATGCACCTAAAATCTGGAATAGCTTGCCAATAGGAATTCGCCAGACTAATACAGTGGAGCACTTTAAAACACGGTTGAAAACACATTACTTTAACATGGCTTTCTCATAGCTTCATTTTAGTTTAATCCTGATTCTCTGTATATTCAATTAATTATCATGATTATTCATGGTGACTCCAAAATCTGTAGTAACCCCTACTTTCTCTTCTGTTCTTTTTCTGGTTTTCTGGGGTGGCGACCTGCGCCGCCACCACCACCCGATCAAAGCACTGTGATGTCCTTACATTGATGGATTAATGGCCAGAAGTCCACATGACCGTCATCATCAAGTTCTTCCATGAGAACCCTGAATACCATGAGGATTGATTGAGGTTATTTATGTTAGGTTGAATGCCTAGAGGGGGCTGGGTGGTCTTGTGGCCTGGAACCCCTGCAGATTTTATTTTTTTCTCCAGCTATCTGGAGTTTTTTTGTTTTTTTCTGTCCTCTCTGGCCATCGGACCTTACTTTTCTTCAATGTTAATTAGTGTTCCCTTATTCTAATTTTTATTTATCTTGTCTTTTTTCTCTTTCTTCATCATGTATAGCACTTTGGGCTGCAAATTTGTATGAAAATGTGCTATATAAATAAATGTTGTTGCTTTTGTTAATGTTAAGCAGTGACTTTCCATTAATGCACAAGTTATCTGTGAATTCAAGATGAGATTGACAAACATCATAGCTTGGTGGCTTGAGTCAACCTGCAATTCGTTTATTTGGAGGAAAATTAGCTTTGGCAGATGTGATGGCGATCTACATGATGGCTCACCTGTTTGTAAATTAACTTGTTGAACCCGCAGTTTTTCATATGGCATGTACTGTTCATTGGAACAGCAATGATGTCATTACACCATAGATGTCAGTGGTGGTGTTTTGAGGCATCATGTGGGAGACTGCTGTACTTGCCAATGAAGATCTGGTTCATAGTGATTTCATATCTATGATGTTGATTAGCATGCTCCATATGTGAATGTTCCAGGGTGCTCAAGGCACAGTTGTAATTGTAATTTATAAAGGTTATTATAAAGAAATGTGTGCATGCTAGGTTTTATAAAACAGATTTCTTTTTTTGGGCATATAGATTTTCCTGTATTTTGTCGTATGCTTCTTTTCACCCTTGAATCCACACAAAGAGAACCCTGATATGACATTCTAGACATTGAATCCATGACATTTCATCTCTATTCACTGCAACACTGTGCCATCCATCATGCCATCCATCATATATTTTACATATATTTTACAGATATGAGATTAACTTGCGTAAGTGTAATTCCAGGCCTTGTGAAGCAGATAATACAGAGTTGAAGGATTTTTTCCAAACACGAGCATTCCTGTTCATTTGTGCATCTTATTTGGAGGATAACCTTATTCTAGGTTCTAGGCCTATGAGGCAACTGGAGCAACAATTTAACATAAATCTAATTATGAATGTATTTTCATGATTTCTGAATTGCAGGCTGTATGCTCTGCCTGTTATATACAGCTAGGTTTTATATTTTTTTGTGGTGATTCGAATATACTATATTTAATTTATTCATCAATTTATTTTATATTTCAACCCAAGGAATTTGACTTAGCATTGGTATTTAAATTGGTGATAAGCTGACAAAGTTGTAACTTATTAACATGTTAACACAACACCATCTTTGTTTTCATTTGAGCACCTGTTTTTGAACCTCTACCATCACCTGTTCCCATAGCAATAGGAATGGTTATCCAATTTTGCAGAAAAACCTAAAAATTTTGCAACCTTTGTTGTATGATTTTTACCAGTATTAGAACATAATAAATTTGACAAACAAGAGGAGTCCATCAAGCCCATCTGTTTAGCTAAATAGACAAGCTGTCTCAGTATCCATCCAGATACTTCTTAAAAGTTGTCAAGGTTTCTGCTACAACTACAACTCTTCGTAGTTTGTTCCAAATTCCTACAACTCTTTGCGTAAAGAAGCGCTCCTTGGCTTCAGTCTTAAATGTACTTCCCCTTAATTTCCACCGGTGTCCTTGAGTATGTGATTCACGGTTAAGCTGTAAGAATTATGATGGATCTACTTTATTAATGCCTTTAAGGATTCTGATTATCTGGATTAGGTCCCCATGCATTCTCCCCTGCTAGGGAATAAACAGGTTTAATTCTGAGTCTGTCACAGTGGCATGTCATTAAGTCCTGGGATGCACTTGGACGATCAACTCTACACAGATTCAAGTGCTGTTATATCTTTCTTGTAATGTGGTGACTAGAACTGCACACATATGGTCTTACTAGTGTATTACATAGTCTAAGCATTAACGTCCCTCTGTTCTAATGTCTTTGGTACTAACAAAAGATCAGCTTTTTAAAAACATGCATCTCACAGCCATTATCATTTCTTTTATTGTCTCCTGCAAGTCAATACAATGACCCCCTGAACAAATACACAGTAGTTAGAAAAGAATCTGAGACTTGATTGGGTGCATGAGTGCATTGAACAAACTCAAAAAGAATCTGTAAAGTTTTCATGTATAAATGGATTTTTAGACACAAACTCTGCCAATAATACTGTAGCAACATAATGTGCCTTGATTGTTCTGATCTTTGTCACCAGTGGTGGGGTCATCTTGGCTGCTCTGCATACCACATGCATGAGAGAAGAGCATCACACAGCAATTCTCACAGTTCTGTGGAAATCATTGAGATGTTGGTATTATCTAGGAAGCATCAAGATGATTAAAAGAGAATTCCACAGCAATGGTGTGTGAAAAGCTGAGTTTAATATAAATTCTGTTATTGAATCACAACTCCCATCGTCATACTACTGCCCACATCGGTGGTTACTTTTGCTGCCTCACTGGTCTACTGGCCTAGGTTTGAATATGACACCTACCTGCTGTGTATTTAAAAATTTCTTGCTCTACTCATGTCTATGTGTGTTTTTCTACAGGTTTTCCTGAAGTTGTAAGTGTTTTTGGCAGCTTTACAATCGTCATATGCGAATGTGTGGATAAATGGGTCTTGTAATGGACTGACTGCCAAAAGAGGGTTGATGCTTACCTTGCACCCAGTGCTGCAGAGCTGGGCTGTGCATTCACATCACCTCATATTGGATTGAACATATCTAAGAATTTAGGTTCTTTTTATAATATACAGTGGGATGCAAAAGTTTGGGCAACCTTGTTAATAGTCATTATTTTCCTGTATAAATCATTATTTGGTTGTTACGATAAAAAAATGTCAGTTAAATATATCATATAGGAGACACACACAGTGATATTTGAGAAGTGAAATGAAGTTTATTGGATTTACAGAAAGTGTGCAATAATTGTTCAAACAAAATCAG
This sequence comes from Polypterus senegalus, assembly GCF_016835505.1. Taxonomy (NCBI): domain Eukaryota; kingdom Metazoa; phylum Chordata; class Cladistia; order Polypteriformes; family Polypteridae; genus Polypterus; species Polypterus senegalus. The sequence continues at coordinate 288,831,206 of NC_053154.1, forward strand.
GCAGGTGCATAACTTTGGGCACCGTTGTCATTTTATTGATTCCAAAACTTTTAGAACTAACTATTGGAACTCAAATTGGCTTGGTAAGCTCAGTGACCCCTGACCTACATACACAGGTGAATCCTATAATGAGAAAGAGTATTT